>NC_083314.1:108299730-108382230 GCF_963455315.2 Globicephala melas
GAAGATACATAAACTTCCTGATATTTCTTTTTTTTTTTTAACATCTTTATTGGAGTATAATTGCTTTACAATGGTGTGTTAGCTTCTGCTGTATAACAAAGTGAATCAGCTGTACATATACATATATCCCCATATCTCCTCCCTCTTGCATCTCCCTCCCACCCTCCCTATCCCACCCTGCTAGGTGGTCGCAAAGCACGGAGCTGATCTCCCTGTGTTGTGTGGCTGCTTCCCACTAGCTATGTATTTTACGTTTGGTAGTGTATATATGTCCATGCCACTCTCTCACTTCGTCCCAGCTTACCCTTCCCCACCCCCGTATCCTCCTGATATTTCTTAACGTGTTCTTTAACATACTGTATGTAGTGCCTATGTATATGTGCATAACAAAATAAGCCTGGTAAAATGTAATTAATTGGTGTGCCTGCTTTAATAGGAATTCTTCCCCATCAGAAGAAACCTAGAATGGAAGGCCAGAAAGAACCCAGGAGAGGCAAAGACTTTATTGACTAAATGCCATGTCTGTTTAGGGGCAACAGCAGGGCTATTGAGGTGAACATATGAAGCTGCATCAGGGGTTCAGTATCCTTCTGTAGTATTACCTAAGAATGTTGCCATCTTATATTTCTGAAGCACTTTATAGTTTACAAAGGACGTTTGGAATTCCTTTTCTCATTTGATCTTGCCTTGGCTTTAGTCAAGGATGCCTGCTCAGTTAGAAATGTGTTCAGTGAGTATGTGCACAGCTGGAGAATGTGACCCAACACATGCCACCTTGGCCTGTAAGCTGGAGTTTTAAAGAGGCAGAATCATATTGATGAGCTGGTGCCGGTATTATGCACCATTCAGCTGGACATTAATTTCTGACAGAGAGGGTCATAACTGGGAAAAACTGCAGATTTTACTGGCTACTCTTTTTTATGTTATTAGGGGCTTTTTCCCTCTTGAATTTTGTAAGCACAATGTGTCTTTTAAAACAATTAAAAAATAATATAGAGCCCTGGGATTTGATGTAAAATTGCATATTTGTGACTGCAGTGTCACTGGTTTTCAACTACCCTGTAACAAGGAAAGCAAACCCAACTGGAAAGGAGGCAGAGGTGTTTCTCTGCCACATCGCAGCCATATGAACTGAGGTTCTTAATTGAATACCAGGAATGATATAACTTGGAAATTAAACCAAAGATATTTTCCATCAGTGTAAAAAGACCATTTTAAAACACTTTATTCATTTTTCAGATCTCTTTCTTCCTTTTCCCAACGTCACATTTATAGTCTGGTAGAGGGACACAATTGGAAAATTATCTATATATAAAAAAATGAAATTTAAGATATAAAAATTCTGCAATTCTGGTAAATTTTATGTTCACTCTTTCCTTGATCTAAATAGAGTATTCTAAAAATATTACCCATATAGGGGACACATTTTTTTTTAGCATCTTTATTGGAGTATAACTGCTTTACAGTGGTGGGGGACACATTTTTATATACATATTATTTTTGTTTAGAAATTGTGAGCTAGTGAAAAGTGAAAATGACCTTGACTGTTGTACTTATTCATTGATAGAAATAATAGCCTTTTAATATCTGGATTCAGATATCTTCTCTACTAATCACACAACTTTCATAAATTTCAAAACAAGGATTTGGATTGAATGAAAACAGGAAGCTGGTGCTTCCTATGTGCCCCCTGTATTTGTGTTCATATGGAATATTTACACAATATTCTGACTTGGCTTTAATCTATAATTCCTGGCTATTATTTCAGTTGCAACTATAATTTTTAGATTAATGGTTATAATTTTGTTAAGGTATACATGAAAAGTTTTATGTTCATGCTTGAAAGGAGGATCATTAAACATTCATTATTACCACTCAAATTAGTTGTCATGTGCTATGTAACAGTTACCCATTATCATCTCACTAGTTTAGGTTCAGCAGCAAGTGAACAGCAATATATAGCTCATATCAGTAGAGTAATTTTTGTTGGGGAACAGAGAGAGAAATGATTTTAAAACCCATTTGACATACTTATGTTGACAAATTATTTAAAGGAATTACTGCTTTGTCAATAAACATGTTTGTATATTGGAATAGGATTGTGTTTGGATTTACTTCTAGCTGTTTAATTATTCTATGATTGTGAAAAACTGCTTATTCATATGATTATGAGTAAAAAAAAATAGAAAATACAAAGGTTGAGGTGTTTTAGTCTCTTGCAGACACCTAACCTTGCCAAGAAAAAGCACTTTCCATTTTTGTAAGCAGGCATTGAAATCTTGCTTTTTCAATGAAGCTAGATTGTGTAATTTGTTAGTTTTCCCCATCTGGTAACAAATTATTCTTAAGGGAAAAAAAAAGCAGAAAGTAAAAGAAGAGATGGATTTTTATAAATGTTGTGGGTAAACATACATAGAGATGTCTCCAACTCATTTTGGAAAGATGTGAAGTGAAAATTAATAAATATAAATATATTTTAGTGTAAGAAACATTTTGCTTTTTTCTTTCAAATACCTTGGTATGCCAGTTCACTTATGTGAAGACATTAGGACAGCCACATGGTTCTTTTGATCACATATATGAATCATTCCATAATCCTCAGTAATTTAACTTGGTTCTTTTTCCATAGAAAGAAAACCCCATAAATTTGATTCTGATCTCACCTAACTTTAGAGCTTTCTGTCTTAAAGAGTCAAACTGTAGCTGATGAAGACATTTTGCATTTTTCCATATCGCATCTGGCTTCATAATGATGGTTTATTCTATTTTATTTAATATTTTTTTTCTGCACAGAGGAGAGGAAAAACATATAGGTCCATGAATCAATCTAGATAATGGGGAAGGCTGAATGTAATAAATAATACAGTAACAACCCTAAACTAATGAGCTGTTGCTAAGGTACATTTTATAGGCTCATCCTCTATATAAAAAGTCACTAATAACCCCTTGGTGTAATCAGATGATAAAGCTTTGCCATAAGGCAACACCTGTGCAATTAGAACTGCAGATTCTTTTGCACGTTTCATTAATTTCAGGATTTTGTAAAGGCACAATGACTACACTAATAATCTAGTCTACTTGACTCCATGTCTACCAGAAACAGTGTCTAATTAGATAAAGGTAATTAATTAGAGATAAATGGAGCTAATCTGGCTCAGTTAACACTAATTCTCTGAATTAAGACATTTTGGGACACCTACTGTCCCGCTGACTGATATTTTGCATTAAGACTAGGTTCTAGAGGAATCAGAAAATACTGGCATTTGAGAATTGAGCAGTCTTTTGACGGCACATTTAGGCATCTGAAGCTGAAGGAGAGTTTTCTTTCATATTGTGCTATTTCACCACCTTTCTATTGCTGCTTGAACAATTCACTTTGTAGTTATGCCAATCTGTGTTAGTCTCCATATAAATTTTAATAACCTTTGCTATCATTTTTATTGTCTGTCTAGCCCACCAGTGGAAGAAAATTGCCAGTTGTTCCCTCTTAAATAAAGACTTAATTGTTACATTAAGGAAATGTCAAGACTTATCAGCCTATATCTTAAAATTCCGATTCTTTAAAGAGAACAAACCTCTGCTTTGCCGTGTTGGACTGAAGATTCAGTGATGTGGGGGGAAGAGCATGGACTTTGAAGTCGAAAGACCTGAATTCAAATTTCTGCTCTTTTACTAAATGAGTGATCTTAGGAAGATGATTAACCTTCCTGAGTTCCTTTGATTGTAAAATGGAAATAATACTAACTTTACAGGGTTGTCATGAGCATTGAATGACATAAAGGTTGGTAATTATACCTGTTAGGCTGAGAATGAACACATAACCTAGCACCATATCTTGATTGACTATAAGATTAAGTGTCAAAAATGTTACATTTTCGGAACTTCCCTGGTGGTCCAGTGGTAAAGAATCTGCCTCCCAATGCAGGGGATGCGGGTTCAATCCCTGCTCAGGGAACTAAGATCCCACATGCCGCGGGGCAACTGAGCCGTCACACCACAACTACTGAGCTCACGCGCCTCAACTAGAGAGCCTGCGTGCCACAAACTACAGAGCCCACGCGCTCTGGAACCTGTGCGCCACAACTAGAGAAGAGAAAACCCACACACCACAACCAGAGAGAAGCCTGCACACCGCAACGAAAGATCCCGCATGCCTCAACGAAGATCCCGCCTGCCGCAACTAAGACCTGATGTGGCCAAAAAAAATAGTTGCATTTTCATCTTGACCCCATGATAATCTTTGGGCTATATTTATACATGCAGCAAGGGAGAGATGAAGAATTTTCTCCCAAATAGTGAAATTAAGAAACAATCCTCCAAATTCTTTATCTGTCTTGGTTTTTTATACTGCTGTAATTAGCCCTCTTGGCAAGTTGTTCCACCGTCCACAAGGAATGGACAATTTGCCCCTGAATTGAACTCTGGGATGTATGTAGCTTAATATGAAGTGGATGTTTGAATCTTCTATAATTTCTCTGGGCTGTGCCCTTTCTTCTTTCTGGTCTCTGTCCTCATGTTTCTGGTCTACTCCTAGATTGCTCTAATAGTCTCCTAATATCTCTGCTTTCATTTCTTTCTCCTATAATTCAATGTCCTGTAATTCACTGTCACCAACTTAATCTTCGTCACAGAGCACTTTCCTCATTCTCTCTGTTGTCAAGATCGTAAGAAGATTCCTCGTTAAACTGACTTTCATGAAGGCAGTCATAGCATCTAAATCTGGTCCATATTATTTATCCAGCCTGTCTCCTGCCCTCCCTTGCCAGTGGTGCCTTTTATTCCAGGCAAGCCAGGCTTACTGTTCTTCACCACTCTTATCTTTCCTTTTACGCTCTTGTCTCTACCTGAAATCCTCTCTCCTCTTCTTTCAAGACATCTCAAGTCCTGCATTTCCCCTGAGGCCTACCTTGACAACTCTGGCCTACCAAGAGCATTCTCATGTCTGAAGGCCCATGGCAGCTCTCCATGGTACCACACTGATGAGATGTCTTAGGTCAGGAACCATATCCTCTTCTCCTTGTGTGCAAGGCAAACCTTGCCCGCCATCCTCTTCCCCCAGCCTTTACACGGTGCGACCCTCTGGGGAACACAGAACAAAACAATATACATGTAACTTATCTGTGAGGTGTGGCTTGGCCTGGGCCTTGGCTAGTCAGGTCTACATGACTTCTGAAGTAACCCTGGGGCTCTTTGCCCACTTTGGGTTTGGTTCAGCCCTGTGTTGAGCCTTCCTGTTTGGAGAAAAGATTACCCTGATGAGAGGCCTGACTGTAGTCCCTCAGGTTTTGTGTCTAGCTTGTGGGGTATTAGGATTTTATAACATGCAATGAGGGAATGCCAGGAAGTGTCTTTTAGTATTTCATGACAATTAGAACATCTAGCAAGCAGTGATACTCCTTCTCCAGCAAACATTTCAGAAAGGGCTGAGTGCGCACGGGCTGGATTAGCATTCATTAGAGACCTTTAACGGAGCTTCCTGGTGAATTCTCTATGTAGGGGATTTTCCATGGAGAGGAGAGTCCATGCCAAAGAAATTGAAACTTGTGTGCATTAGATGCCCAAGTTGACTGATTGTGGTTGTTGATTCTGAGCTTAACTGTGTGATATGCTTTGCCCAATGAGACAGTAGCAAACATGTAACAGACACAGACTTAAAAAATGCTTGGGTACCAGAGCTTGCTCTCTGGCGGCTCTTGGAAACCTGAGCAGCCCTGTGAATGAGCCCAGGCTAGCCAGCTAGATTGTGACCGACATGTGGTCTAGTATCTCTCTTTCCCCAGCCCAGAGTCAGCCAACCCCAGTAGTCAAATGGCTTAGCTGACAGCAGCTGATTACAGACACACATGTGAGTCCAGTTGAGACCAGCAGAACGATGCACAGAATTGAACTAAATAGTTACTGAATTAAACCTTACATTTTGGAGTCATTCAATACACAGCAATAGATAACTGACACATGGGTGTAGGCTGTTTCACTGCCTCAACTCAGAAGAAACCCAGCGGACATAAAATGTTTGGTCTCCAATCTTGGAAGATATATACGCAGAAGCATGATGGTACCTTCAAGAGACATAGAGAAGCAAAGAAGCCGTCTCAGTCTTAGGAAGTAAGAAAATGGGTTCAGTTTTTGTCATTTGAGGTTGGTATAGATCAAAGTTCAAGGCAAGACTTCTAGAGAGGTGTTAGTTAGGCTGGAGTTGAAGATCTGTATGCGAGGGACAGCTGAAGTTATAGTATAGGATGAGAATGCAGAGGAAGACAGGCTGGGGACAAAATTTGGTGGCATTCCTACTGTTAATAGCCTGTTTGGAAAGAGACAAAGGAGTCAGAGAAGGAGCACCAGAGTCAGGAAGCCCAGAATTGTGCTGTGGAAGCTCAGGCTGGGAGAACTTCAAGAAGGACTGAGTGGTCAGCAGAGCCAGTTACTAGAAAGGGCAAGCATGGCAGTAATAATGACTGATAGTTGAAGCGTAGTTTATAGTTTACAAAGCCCATTTACATCTCCTCTCAATCCAGTGTTATAGGTAGATTCAGGACCATTATCACACCCATTTTGTAGATGACAAAACGGGCACAGAGCCATTAAGTGCTTTACAAATATGACCCATCTGGTAAGATGGCAAATTCCCAATGTCTTAAAATGCCTTCTGAGAGACCACTGGAACTGTAGTTGAATCCGGCAAGAGGAAAATCAGCAGCAGACTTGAAAGAAGCAGTTTCAGGAGAGCTGGGGGTAGGGAGGATAGTAGTTGGGTAGGATCGAGATTGCATGGAGATGCTGTAGAGGGTAGCGAGGTAAGGAACAGAACACTGTTGACTTGATAAGAACTTGAGGGGATGTCAGGTTTGAAAGGAAGGGAAGGGTAACAAAAATGAGTCTGCAGATAGAAGGAGAGGGAGAAGTGGAACATCAAAGCAAGAGAGAAAATTTAAAAAGGGAAAACAAAATAAAGAGAAAGTAAACGAGAGAAAAATTTTAAAAGCAGTTCGTGAAGGTATAAATGCCAGTATCTCTAGGCGAGCACAGGTGAAGAAAGGGCTTAGACTCAGGAGGGGCTGAGAGACTGGTGGGAAGGAGAAGAGAGGGAGATGACAGGCAGAGATCTTTAAGGTAGAGAGGAGGGAATCTTCAAATCCTGAGAGAACTTTCACTCCAGGAAGAGCCGTTTGCCATCTCAGGGAGTGACATGCATCTACCTCTATGATGAGACAATTGAAAGATATCTGGAACTGCCTTCATGAAGCAAATTGCCCTTCCCAGCAGAGATATTTAATCTTGTGATGGAAAAAAAGTTTTCTTGGGATAAGGCCCCTGCATGACTACTGTGTGTGCGTGCGCGTGCGTGCGTTCATGTGCGTGTGTGCACACTGGGCAAGAGCAAGGAAGTCTGGGATCTGAGAGACAGGGCCCAGGAAGTAAGGGGCATCAAACATAGTCAGTCACTGCTTTGCCTGGGACCCAGGGAGGTTCTGAGAGGTGAGCAGATGCCCTCTAACATGGAGGAGAGCCTGATAAAAAACACCTTCTTGCAGCTTCCCCGGTGGTGCAGTGGTTGAGAGTCCGACTGCCGCTGCAGGGGACACGGGTTCGTGCCCCGGTCCGCGAAGATCCCACATGCCGCGGAGTGGCTGGGCCTGCCGGCCTGCGCGTCCGGAGCCTGTGCTCCGCAACGGAAGAGGCCATAACAGTGAGAGGCCCGCGTACCGCAAAAAAAAAAAAAAAAAAACACCTTCTTACCCAGTTCTTGGAAGTTTATCTGACTGCCTTCCAGTGACTCAAGGCTTCAGATTACTGCTTCAAGACAGGTGCTTCTGGGAGGAGTAACCCACTACACCTTAGGGTTTCCTGGACTTCCTGAGAACAACTTTTGTTATATGATGAGGATGAGGGCAGATGGGAATGTAAACAGAATATAGAAAGAGAACAGAAATGACCCAAGCCTACTACATTCTTCACATCCTACCGCTCATGCAAGAAGTTCTGTGCATGCTCCCAGATCTCTCACCTTAATCCCCAATACCAGCATAATCACAACTACTCTCTCCAGATGCCTCTGCAAGGTGCCTGGTACATCGCTGGTGCTCAGTAAGTATACGGGTGAATGAATGAATAGCTTCTCAACTGGTCTGTTCATTCAGGTGTGGTCCCTGCAGCCCATTTGTCAGCATGCTGCTTTCCTAATAATCCTTCTAAAGCCCAGTTTGATCTATTTAAAATCTTTCATGGCACCATGTTACTTACAGGATCAAGTCCAAACTACTTAGCTTGGAATACAAGGCCCTTCGTGATCCAACTCCTACAGCCTCTCCTTACCCAATCTGGCATCTCACAGAAAGTCCCACGTGTGCAGGTGCACATTGACACACACCCCCAGACTCAATCCAACCAGACTGAACTGCTTCTAGGTCCGTGTTCACCTGAGATGTTTACACTATGTTGTCCGAGTTGTTCCTTCCTGGAACACTGTCTACCCTATCATGTGTCCACCTGGTAAACGTCTACATGTCCTGTCAAGGTCAGTTTAAATGACTCCCTCCTCAATGAAGCTTTCATGAGTTCCTAAACTGACGTACCAATTTCTTATAATTGCCCTCCCCGTATCTAGCTCTGTAATTGTACCAGTCACAACTGAATGGCATTTATTTGTGGGCATGAATATCTCTCCACCATTGATATCTTGTCATCATGACCACTTATATCTTGTCATTATATCTTCATACCAGGCATCTGATATGCTCTTAATAAATGTTTGAGAATTTAGACTGAGACTACTTAAGGCCAGATTCCTTTTCTTCTCCCTTTTTTCAAAAACTTTTCCCAGTATAGCATTATCTCAGTTAACTTTCTTTGTAAAATAAGAGCATAAGTAAAACTATGAGTCCTTTGTAGATTGCCTAGCTGAACATCTGGCCCCAGAGCGAAACCCTCCAAAGGGCCATCCACTTCCACTCTCTGCCTCTGGAAATGCCCTCAAGCCACATGTCTAGTGCCTGGGAGAGCGCAGCAGGTACCTGCATCCTTCCCCCTGCAGAGGCTGTTGGGCAGAAGGCAGCCTTTGTTTCTCCCAGGAGTGTGCTCTGACATTTGTTTGCATCTGGCCTTGGAGGGGCAGGCAAGTGAGGCCCACTAGAAAAATGCACAGTAACCATGAGGCTCCTACCCATGACATCATTTCTGCTTCGCCTTGTCTTGGAGGCTTTCGTTTGCTGTTCGCTTCCATTATTTCCAGGTGGGCTTCTTTGTGATGTAAGTTCGGTCTATTATCTGGCCCACATCCAGAGAGTTTACAGACACAACTATTTGCTAAAGCAGTCCAACAAGGTGTCCCCAGAATAGAATCTCTATCCTTAAAGACAGGAGTAAGTTTTCCATTCTCCTCTAGGTTTCCTAAGAAGCCAGAAGGCTGGCTTTGACGTGACCTACATATTCTAGTGCCTCTTTAGGAAGGAGCGCTCACTCTCCACGTTATTCATAGAGACAGTCAGCTTTTCAAATGGGACACTGAAGCAAAACAAATAGCACAGGGGTAGACAAATGTCAGCAACCACTGCCGTCAGCCTCGCAAGATCAAGTTCTGAATTCTCTTCCACGGGGCAACTTAATCCCTCTTACATCTGAGAGTGAAGTTACCGAAGGGAACAGAATCCTAGCTACCTAATCAAACTGTGTGCTGGGAGCCGAAGCCACTGCTTCCTGAATGATTTCCACAGAACCAGGTTCTTTCATCCGTCCTAGTACAGACATGTGCTTCAGTGAGCAGCAAGTGACTTTCCCATTGGGGTGGACTGACATTATCAAGGGCCAGGTTTTAAAGGCCAGAAAATGCCTGAATCTTGAAACCTGCTGAGACAACTGAGTCAAGGCCCCAAACACTGGATTAGGGCTCAAACGACCTTTTGGCTTGGGTTTAACAATTTTTTTTGTCATGCCCTGTCAATTATTATAGAAGACCCATGACTCAGTTATATCCTATTACGAAGTGACTATGCCTATTGAGCTCTTGGTTATTTAACAAGCCACACACATCTGGCAGAAACAAAGGGTTTATCGGAAATATTTCTTCACGGGGAAGAAATACATTCTCTTTCTAGCGTGCTGAAAGAGTTCACATAAGTATTCTTCTCATAGGCCGGCCAAGGAGGGGAAAGCATTGTTGTGAGAGAAATTTAACTGCATTGCAGTTGCCAAATATTTAATACTTTAAAGAGGAAGTTCTAAAATTTAATAGTTGATTTTATTATTACTCTTTGGATATAATTAACTAGGGATGCTCTTTAAACTGCTCTGTTCTGGCTATTGAAATGGATTTTATGGTTTACACTGGGGGAAAAAAAATTCGGTCAGACCACGGGCTGCTCCCTTGGTGCACATTATTAGAGTCTTCTTAGAGACAAGCAAGCAATTTTGCTGTCATTGGTCTTGTTCAAATAGAGTATGTTTACCTATGCAATACTCTTGGGAAAGGGTGTCAAAAAAGGATCACCAGTTAGTGGCTGACATAGCTCCTGCATACACGTCGAAAAAGCTCCTCAAATAGCAAATGAACACGTATATTTCATTTTTTATGTGGCTGATAAAATGTTATATCATTAAGTGAAAAGAACATAGTTGTCCCATCCAAGTTCAGTTTAGACCTCCCTTTCACTTCTAATACAAATGAGGGCCCTGCGGCTCCACAGCGCATGCTCTGTAGAAACCAAACAGCCGTTTAGGACTCGAGGGAAAGCAGGTCTTTACACGCTGAACGCCAACTCTTTAATGGGCTGCCGGGCATATTTCCCATCAGTTCCCAGATATTGAAGTACTAAGTGGGCTACACTGAAAGCCGCGTCTTTCTGAATGTTTAACTTCGTATTGTTATATTTCAAACGCCGAATTCTCCTCTCTGCTCCATCAAATCTACGCGTCCATTCACTCGTTTATTCAACAAATAAATATTGAACAACAAATGACAAATATGCAACAGGCACTAATCTGGGCTCTTGCAAAAAAGTGTACAAAACAAACAAGGCGCCTGCCCTCAAGGAACTTACCATCTTTTGAGGATGATAAATGAATAAGGAAGCAAAACATCTGATCACAAATCAGAAATGCTATGGAGAAAGATTTAGTGCTGTAGTCAGAGAGAACTTCAGCACTAAATCCTGGTTTGCTCACGTATAAGTTGTAAATAATGAGACCTACTATATAGAGTTTGAAGATTAAATGTAACAAGACTGTAGATACATTTCTTAATGCTGTTCTCAGTATGAGGCAGGAGATCAATCATATAATTGAATACATGGGGAGGGTCTGTGGTGTGTTTGTCCGTGACTTGAAGATTGGGTAAGGGTTCCCCAGGGCTGAAATTCAGCCTTCACATTTTAAGGCCATGTCATAGAGAACTAGGAACTAGTCATTCTTGCCATTTATTTGGAAGCATAAGCATGACAGTTTACCGATTAGTTTCTCCTGAAGTATTCACCTGGTGTTTTGCTTACAAATTCTTTCAGCTCCTTTGAATGGCATAGTTGTCCCTGGGGGTCTTTTCAAGAGACCTCTCACAGTAGAGACTACCCTTTCACTCCAGTTTTATTGGAAGTGTAGATTCTTTTATAAAGCACCTGATTCCTAGGGTTCTTTTTCACCTCCTGAGATCTAGAGAGATCCTTGACTTGGGATATCCTACTTACCAGAGATTTATTAACCATTTGCTATGCACCCAAATTTAATGTAATCCTTAAACAGCATTGTGAGGTGTGTATTATCATTTGCATTTTTAAAAGATGAAGAAACAGGAGCTCAAGGAGGTTAAGTAGGTTGCTCAGGGTTATAAAGCTAAAAAGTGATATAGACAGAATTATTTTATTAATCCATTTATTTAGTACCTGCTATGTTCCAGGCCTATCCTGGGGTGGGTGGTAATGATATACCATTGAAGGAAACATGTGGGGAAAATGGACAGTTAAATAAGAAGTGTGAGGATGCTGTGAAGGAGGGACAGAGGAGAGAGGGAACATGTGACAGGGAGACCTACAATTGTAGGCTTCTGTGAGGAACACCTTTGAGATTCAAAGGATGATGTAGGCAATGACTGATTCATTTTGTTATAAAGCAGAAACTAACGTACCATTGTGAGGCAATTGTACTCCAATAAAGATGTAAAAAAAAAAAGAGTCATGTACCAAAATGTTCATTGCAGCTCTATTTACAATAGCCCGGAGATATATATATTCTTTTAATGCTTACATCTATTGCTTTCCCATTTTATACAGGTGAAAACTGAGGCATAAAAAGGTTACACTGAAGCTCATAGTGCTAATGAAGAGTAGCCAAGAAAGTCTGGCTCCAGAGCCCTTAATCTCTGTACATACTATTCTGCTCTAGCTGTGGAAACAGGAGGGGGACGGCTAAGATGATCACTTAGTCAGTCGGGTGCTTACACAAAGCAATACGGTTGCTCCTCAATTCCCCCTGGTGCTTGTCTTTGGAACCGAGCTGCTTCTGAGGGGGCACAGCCCTAGAGGTGAGCATTCCAGTTTGTGGTGACCATCTTGGACCCCAGCGTGGCAAGTGGGGATAGGAGCCTTCATTGTCAGAGACGTGAAACGGCTGAGCAAACCAAGTGACATGAAGGTTTTTTTAAATGAGGGTATTATGATAGGGGATTCTGGGCCTCTAGAACCTTCTTTTGCCCCATTCTTGCTAAATCCTCATTCTTCTAAGCCACTTTTGACAGCACAACAGAACTGGGAAAGGCTGAAGTGAGAGTGTATGCTTCTCTGACTTTTTCCTTAAGCAACATAGAAATGATAGTTCTCTTCTGTCACTTCTTATTTTCTGCGCCTCTTTGTTCCCATTAGAATGGATAATTAAGAACTAAGGATAAATCCTCCTTTTTGTTTAAAAACTTTTTTTCCACCGAAGCATAATATCCGTAGTTTTTCCTCCCCGATGAATGATATAAACAAGCAAGAGGAAAACAATCCCACACCGTGTATTAAATAAGCAAACCTCTGAACCACCCACATTATTTAGTGAGAGGATTTTTTTTTCCCCTGAATCAGAGGTTGATCATAATGGTCAAAATAATCCTTGGCACTTTCTCTAAGCTTGCTCATTATCATTCAATATGTTCAACAGAATTATTAAATTTAAAATAATATGGTGCACCTGGTTGAGATGACGGTGAGAGATTTGGCTTCCTGTCTGTTCGTTAAGGATGAATTCAGCCCAAGGGTGTACTATGAACTTGGCAAATAGCATTATAATAGTGAGAGAATATTGCCTATTGGGTAGCAGGAGTTGATGATTAAATTTAAGTGTGTACTGTCCACATAAAACAAATAATGCTCTTTTTTTTAAAACTTTTACTGTGAACATTCATCACCGGTGCCGAAGATGCGCAGTTGCTAATTATTGTGTTTTTAACTTGTAATATACTGTAAATTTTATATAATACTACTGTGACCTTATACAGAATAGAAAAGATGACAGGATGCCTATAATTATTGTATGGGGAAGAAATGCCTGTAATTATCTACTATTTTTAGGACCAGCGTGCATGGCCTCTTAATTTACATAAGCTTTAGACATTCACACATTTTCTGTCTTTGCTTGTGGATGATAAATTTTGCTCAAATGAAATCAGAAGACATACCGTTAGATGAGGAGTTAGCCGACTGGGAGCTTGATTACAATGAACAACACAAGCTTTGGTGCCACCTAAAAAAGGGGGCATTTATTTGGATGGGATTTGTTTAAGGCAAGATTCAAAACATTAAAAAAAACACACCATATTACTATATTGGGCCTGATAACGTGTGATTATTTTTTAGAGAACTGGTTAAATTATCTTGTGGAAAAGCATTAACCTAACAAAGAGAAAACCTCTAGGATATTTATCACATGGAGGGTGATTATGACAGCATGTTCTTATTAGAGATGAATATTTTGTGCTCATTAAGGTTACCCCCTTGAGTGCTCAAGGATGCAAAGTGCATTGCGGTGAAGTACTATAGTTCTATTGTCCTGTGACCAGTTGCTGTTGGCCGGGAGGGTTTCATTCCAAATTAAGGGGCCTCTCTAAAAGACCCAGCCCTGGCAGGGCCTGTATTTGAGCCACTGGGCAAATGGAAGAGACTGGGAAGTTTTCAATTCGAACACTCCAGGGATTTATCTGCAAGAATTGAGAGTGGTCTCAAGAACCCTCTGGTCTTCCAGTGAGGGATAGCAGGTGGGAAGGGCGTGGATGGACTTGGTCCCTGAGAAGCCCCACTTGAAGGAAATACAATACAGGAGATTCTACACGAACACAATAGGCAAACTCAAACTCAACTCCCTACTTTATGAAGGGATTTTTCACTATAAAAATAATTTTAAATGATATCCCCCCAAATAGCAAGTTTTCCCGAAGCACATGACAGGTAACTGTTTTGTCTTATTCACTTCTTAGAAAATGATTATTACTTTTATTAGCTTACTGGAAATCACACATATGCAATTAAATTTAAAAGGCTGCATATGATTGTTAAAAAATATCATAAGAAAGATGAAACTTCACCCCAACCCCTCCCTTTCCCTCAAATTTTAAAATCTAAAGTATAGCAGAAAAGCAAGCTAAAAGTTTGGTTGTTTGGTTTATTGGGATTTTAAATGACCATGTAATAGATAATCCAAATGATCAAGAGTTGGCAGGATGTTTAGGTATGCATCATGTCCAAGGGCTCAGAGCCCATAGTATTCCTAACTACACCATACTCATGGGCTAGTCAGTCTAAGTTTTTGCAAAACATGTATCTTTAAAATACAAGGACTGGGACTTCCCTGGTGGCAGAGTGGTTAAGAATCCGCCTGCCAATGTAGGGGACACGGGTTCAAGTCCTGGTCCGGGAAGATCCTGCATGCCCCGGAGCAACTAAGCCTGTGTGCAACAACTGCTGAGCTCGTGTGCTGCAACTACTGAAGCCTGTGCACCTAGAGACCGTGCTCCGCAACAAGAGAAGCTACCGCAGTGAGAAGCCCGCACACCACAATGAAGAGCAGCCCCCCCCACCGCAACTAGAGAAAGCCCGCGCGCAGCAGCAAAGACCCAGAGCAGCCAAAAATAAATAAATAAATATTTTTTAAAAAATAAAATAAAATATAAGGACACTTTTAAAAAAATATAATCACAATACTATTATTACACCTAAAAAAATGTAACAATTCCCTAACACCATCAACTATCAAGTCAGTGTTCAGATTTCTCTGATTACTTATAATTTTTTCTGCCTTTGGTTCATTATAATTATTATTACATTTCATTTGTTTGAATCAGGATCCAGAGAAGGTTCATGTATTGCTTGGTGATTACGTCTCTTAATCTATAGGCTCCTCTTCCCGTTCTTTTTTTTCCCCTTTGTAAATTATTTGTTATAGAAACCCATTCATCTGTCCTGTAGAGTTTCCATATACTGGACATCATTACTAATTGCATCCTTGTGGTACCATTTACCATATTCCTCTGTCCCCTGTATTTCCTATGAGCCACTTGTTAGATCTAAAATTCAATTAAATTCAGATTTGGATTTTTGGCAAGACTGCTTTATAGATGGTATTGTGTTCTATCAGTAGGCACCTAATGTCTACCTCTTTTTTTGTGTCTCTCTATTTGTGATATTAGCAATTGTTGACTTTCATAGTTTAAATCCATTATTTTATTGAGAATTGCAAAATGGTGATGATTCTATCATTTCATTACCATTTTTTAACTAGACTACTTCTATAGTAAGAAACATTTCTTCCTCAACTGTTTGGTTACCCAGAATATGACTGGTTTGACCAAAATTCCATTTGCAGGCTTCTCTTTCTTTGTGGAAAAAAATCTTGGAGCTTTGCAGAAATCTTCGAGGGTTTTCAGTGAGTTGCTGGAGAGTAAACATCAGCCTAGTGCATAGATCCCTTCCACACACTCAGACAATCACATATTCTCCTTGGGGATGATGAATCTCAACCCCCTTCTAGCTTCATTTGCCATTATTTCAACCTTTGAAATGGCGACGATTGTTTCTCTGACCTGTATGAGAGTTGCCTTTGTACCTGCCTATCCTTCTATTGGACGTAGATAACTTGAGGGCAAGGTCTCTGTCTGATTCTATTTTTTAAATCTTTCACATGCAATGCAGTACTTGACACATGGTAAGAATTCAGTCAATGTATGTTGTCTAAGAGAATAAATGAATGGTGAAGTCTTGGGGAAAGCACCGTTAGTGCCGTGCTGTTGGGGGATCGTCAGCAATATGGTCTGGTAGAAAGTATATGAGTCTGGGATTCAGCTGGACTCTGGCTCATGTCAGAAGTCTTCAACTTTTTGTTATTAGTCAAAGTACCCCCAGTTTCTGGTGTGTAAAATAACACCTACCTGCCACTCTCACAAGGTCATGGTCAGGGCTAGCAATTCAGTAGGGAGCTGTGATTCAAGGGCGAGAACTTGGCAGCCAAGCAGGGATCAGCAAGCTCTGTCCCCACTAGTTTCCTTTCTTCCCTGAGAAGTCATCTGTAAAATTACAGTAACAATACCTGCTTCCCTGGGCTTTGGTAAGAATTAAGGTACGTTAAGTAAACCACTAGTAAAAAATTGGGGTTATTTTTATGTGAACTTGCTTTGGTAAATTAGAAATACTGTGCAGATTAAAACATTAAAAGTTATGTTTCCCGTGACCTTTATAGTCTCAGTCTTTGGAACTGTCTTCCTCTTCAAGGTACTTTAGAAGTGATTAAAAAGATGGAATCGTTGTTTTAGTTCTCACCAACTGAGGCTCATCACTGCAGGCCAGGCTGGGTGACTTGCTTTCTCTGGCCCTGGCACTGGCTGGGAGCTGGCTGGAGGAAAGGCCCCGGATGAAAATGTCCTGGCAGCGAGAACATTAACACCCACTCTTGAGCCAGGAGGTAGGTGTTAATGTCTCTAGCTGGATTCCTAGCAGCGGAGATATTTAACACCTTCCTAGGATCCAGGAACCAGGCACCCTCTCTTCAAACCTAATTTGGCAGGTAAAAGGGAGAGAGAGCATTTCCAGTTGACCAGTTGAAGATGTACAGAAAGCTCTGCGCCACAAAGACAGAAGCCAGTTATTGAAAGATAAACCCTAAATGGAGAAGGGGTCTTCCTTAATGGGGTTGTCTGGTGTATGACTCTGGTGAGACTTTTCCCAACAAACTTCACCCCGTATGGGCAGGTGGGGATGTTAGGAAAGTAGTGGCTCTAGGACAGGGTCAAAATGTATAAAGTGCAGGACGGGTTGGAAATCCATGTCAGGATGCAGCCTTAAACACGATATTGTGACCAGCATAGTTGCCTGAGTGATTCTGTTCCCGGGAGGACCAGGAGTTCCTTTCTGGGGTTCAAGGTGTAAATGGGGGAACTCAGAGGTACAAATTCCTCAGGAGGAAGAACAGAGTGCCTCAACAGAGTTGTCCTTTGAATCTGAGCCCAATTAGCTTGGGTTCAATTTGTAGGATGCTACGGATATCTTAGCCACAAAGTTCATAGTGGAAGTCAGGCCATGCTAAGAATTAATAAAAACTTCCTATATTTTTTTTCCTCAGAGTTTGACTGATAGCAGAGGTGATTTTTTTTTTTTTCTTTGCGGTACGCAGGCCTCTCACTGTTGTGGCCTCTCCCGTTGCGGAGCACAGGCTCCGGACGAGCAGGCTCAGTGGCCATGGCTTACGGGCCCAGCCGCTCCGCGGCATGTGGGATCTTCCCGGACCGGGGCACGAACCCGCGTCCCCTGCGTTGGCAGGCGGACTCCCAACCACTGCGCCACCAGGGAAGCCCAGCAGAGGTGAATTTTGACTTAGACTGAGCTTGAAATGTACTTGTTTCCTCTCCAAACCTGAGGCCCATTTGCACAACAAACAAAAAGGTAAACAACTTCTGTTTAGACTTTCCAAGGTCTATTTCTCTGGATGACATAGAAAGAACTCTATGACACCACCTCACCTAGGAGTGAACCCAAACAGTGGGGATCCTTTCAACATCCAAAAAGGGTCACTTCTTTGAAATGTGATGAATTCCTAGAATGACTTTCTCATTTAAATTACATGGATATCAGAGAAGCCCAGGCCGGGAGGTGAACCAGAGCAAACTCACAATCTTTAACTACAAAAGAAAATGCATATTTTTGATGAGCCTGCCCTGGCTGCCTTCTCAGGCTTAGAATGATGTTTTCTTCCCCTTTTTGCCTACGAGGAATGTTGTAAGTAGGCATAAACAAACGCCTTCATTATTTATCCCAGTCGTGCTGCACTAAATCATTCCATACGTGGGAAATTTGCTATTTTGTTTGGCTGGTAATTGCTTAAGCTAATAGCCTATGAGAGTCTTCCTTGGGGTTAGCACTTGGAATTATCCTAGCGCAAGTGAATACCCATTGGACTGAAGGTGGCTACAAAAACTAAAGCCATGGGATTGGGTAAAAAATCCCTCCACTGCCCTGACCTCTGACACCTTGCAGCCCAGGTTCTATTGTGAATGTAAGGACAATCACCTCTCCACTGGGGCTGTGGCCAAGTGTATTATCACAGAGTCCTGAGTGAGTGTCTCTCTTGGAAATCAGACTAATGAGGAGTCTTCTTTCCAAAGTTTCTTCAGAGTGATCATCCCTACGATAGAAGAAATGGTAAACAGTAGCAGGTTTTCCAAATGAAAACTTTGGCTTGGTTGATTGTCAAATACTGTGTTTTGTGCCATGCTGAGCTGTCATTGAACACTCTGTCATCACATCCCTTTCATGAAATTCCCAGAGACTAAGCTAGAGATCCAGATGGAGTGGACATCTAGCCATCTGTCCCCAAGCCAGCAACATTCCTGATTCTCCTGCTTCTGTCAATGGCACCATTGTCCTAATTACCCGGGCCCAGGGACACCTTTTCCTGAAGAGTCATCCTTTATTGTTCCTTCCAAATATGGTTGGGTCTTTTCTCTCCCACAGGCATCACCCTGGTACAGGCGCACAACCCCAAATGACCATATGCATCCCAACTCATCTTTCTGCCGCCACAAAGGGAACACAGTGCCTTCATATTTATTTACTTAGGTGGGCTGGGTACCGTGCTAAGTATTTTACATAGGTCATTTTATTTAATGCAAACAACCGTGCTGAGAGGTAAGTACTGTTTCTATGCCAATTTTCAGGTACCTTGCTCATGGTCACAAAGCAAGGAATTTGAATCCAAGTGTTGTAAACTGATAGCATTTATGGCCCCAGTTCTTCATCCCTTCCTGTATCCTCGTCTTTTACCATGTGACTTCACAGTTCCCCTGTGAAGAGGTGGACTCCGTTTCCCCCACCCCTTGAGGCTGAGCTCAGCCATGTGACTTGCTTTGGCCAACAGGATGATAGCAGATGTCGTACAAGCAGAAGCTTAAAGAAATGCTTGCACATTTTTGCTTGCATTCTTGTTCTCTACCATAGCCACAAAGAAAAATGTCCAGGTCAGCCTGCTGGAGGTGAAAGACCCATCGATTAGATTCAGGTCACCCCAGTTGTCCCAGCCTTGATCACCTTAGATCAGAATATAGCCAGCCAAGACAGCAGAGCTGTCCAGCTGCCTAGGTGTCAAAATTCATTACACAATAACTTTTCATCATATTTCTGTTAAAAAACAACCTACCAACCAGTTAATCAGCCTACCAACCAGTTAATCAGCCTACCCATTTTTTTTTTTTTTTTTTTTGCCGTACGCGGGCCTCTCAACTGTTGGGCCTCTCCCGTTGTGGAGCACAGGCTCCGGACGCGCAGGCCCAGCGGCCGTGGCTCACGCGCCCAGCCGCTCCACGGCATGTGGGATCCCCCCGATCCTCCCGGACCGGGGCACGAACCCGTGTCCCCTGCATCGGCAGGCGTACTCTCAACCACTGTGCCACCAGGGAAGCCCCCCATTCTTTTTGATAACTCCATCACTTCAGAAATCAATGAAACTGAAAACAGGAAATCAATAGAGAAACCAACAAAACCCACAGCTGGTTCTTTGAAAAGATCAATAAAATCAATAAACCTCTAGCCAGACTGACTAAGACAAAAACAGAGAAGACACAAATTGCTAATATTAAAAATGATAGAGAAAGAATAACTATACATCCCATGGACATTACAAGGATAGTAAAGGAATTCTATGGACAACTGTACACCCACAAGTTCAATGACCTAGATGAAATGGACCAATTCCTTAAAAGACGCAATCTGCCCAAACTCACACAAGAAGAAATAGACAATCTGAATTAGAATATATCAGTTAAAGAGATTAAATCAATAATTAATAACCTTCCAAAACAAAAAGTACCAGGCCTGGATGGGTTCATTGGTGAGTTCTACCAAACATTTAAGGAAGATATGATACCAATGTTCTATACTTTTCCAGAGTATAGAAGCAGAGAGGATGCTTCTAAACTCATTCTATGAGGCCAGCATTACCTTAATACCAAAACCAGACAAAAACATTATAAGAAAAGAAAACTGCAGACCAACATTATTCATAAACATGGATGCAAAAATCCTCAGTGAAATATTAGCAAATAGAATCCAACAATGTATTAAAAGAATCCTATACCATGACCAAGTGGGATTTATCCCAGGTATGCAAGGCTGGTTCAACATTCAAATATCACTTAATGTAATCCATCACATCAGGAGGCTGAATTAAAAGAATCACATGATCATAACATCATACTTAATGGTGAGAAACCTGAAACTTTTCTGTGAAGGTCAGGAACAAGACAAGGATGTCCCCTCTCATCACTCCTTTTCAACATATTACTGAAAATCCTGGCTAATGCAATAAAATAAGAATAGGAAATAAAAGGTGTACAGATTAGGAAGGAAGAAATAAATTGTCTTTGTTCACAGAAGACATGATCATCTATGTAGAAATTCTGAAAGAACTGACAAAGAGAAAACCTCTTGGAACTAATAAGCACTTATAACAAGACGGCAGGGTACAAGGTTAACACACAAAACTCAGTCACTTTCCTATATACCAGCAATGAACAAATGGAATTTGAAGTAAAAAAATACACTAGCACCCCCAAAAATGAAATGAGATGCTTAAGTATGAATCTAACAAAATATGTACAAGGTCTATGTAAGGAAAACTACAAGACTGTGAAGAAAGATATCAAAGAAGAATGCAGTAAGTAGACAGTTATTCCATGTCATGGGTAGGAAGATTCAATATTGTCAAGATAGTTCTTTTTAACTTGATCTATAGATTCAATGCAATCCCAATAAAAATTCTAGCAAGTTATTTTGTGGATATTAATAGACAGATTCTAAGGTTTATATGGAGAGGAAAAAGGCCTAGAATAACCATCACAATATTAAAGGAGAACAAAGCTGGAGGACTGACACTGCCCAACTTCAAGACTAACTATGAAGCTACAGTAATCAAGGCAGGATGCTACCAGTGAAAGAACAGACAAATCAATGGAACAGAATAAAGAGCCCAGAAATAGACCCACACAAATATAGTCAACTGATCTTTGGCAGAGGAGTAAAGGCAATACAATAAAGAAAAGATAGTCTTTTCAACAAATGGTGCTGGAACAAATGCACATCCACACGGAAAAAAATCAGTCTAGACACAGACCTTACCCCCTTCACAAAAATTAGCTCAAAATGGATCTTAGACATAAATGTAAAACACGAAATTATAAAAATCCTAGAACATAACATAGAAAATCTAGATGACCTTGGATTTGGTGATGACTTTTTAGATACAAAACCAATGGCATGATACATGAGAGAAAAAAAATTTTAAGCTGACTTTCATTAAAATTTAAAAAAAAAACAACTTTTGGTCTATGAAAGACAAATTGAAAAGAATAAGAGAAGTCTCACACTGGAAAAATATTTGCAATAGACATATCTGATAAAGGATTGTTATCCAAAATACATAAAGAGCTCATAGAATTCAACAATAAGAAAACAAATAACCCAATTAAAAATGGACTGAAACCTTAATAGACACCTCACAAAAGAAGATATACAGATGACAAATAAGTATATGAAAAAATGTTCCACATCATGTTATTAGAGAAGTACAAATTAACACAACGACGTGATGCCATTACACACCTGTTAGAATGGCCAAAATCCAGAACACTGATAACACCCAGTGCTGGTGAGGATATGGAACAATAGGAGTTCTCGTTCATTGCTGGTGAGAATGCAAAATGGTACAGCTACTTTGGAAGATAGTTCGGCAGTTTGTTACAAAACTAAGCATACTCTTACCATATGATCCAGCAATCACACTTGTTGATATTTATCCAAAGGAGTTGAAAACATGTCCACACAAAAACCCGCTCATGGGTGTTTATAGCAGCTTTATTCATAATTGCAAAAACTTGGAAGCAACTAAGACATCCTTCAGTAGGTGAATGGATAAATAAACTGTGATATGTCCAGACAATGGAATATCATTCAGCCCTAAAAAGAAATGAGTTATCAAGCAATGAAAAAGCATAGAGGAAACAAATGCATATTACTAAGTGGAGGAAGCCAATCTGAAAAGGATCTATGCTGTATGATTCCAACTCTATGGCATTCTGGAGAAGACGAAACTTTGGAGGCAGTGAAAAGATCAGTAAGTGCTAGGGGTTGCGGAGGGATGGATGAATTGGTGAAGCACAAAGAGTTTTTAGGGCAGTGAAACTACTCTGTATATTTCTATAATGGTGGACACATGTCATCATACGTTTGTCAAAACCCGTAGAATGTACAACACCAAGACTGAACCCTAATGTAAACCATGGACTTTGGGTGATAATAATGTGCCCGTGTAGGTTCATCAGTTGACATGATAATGTGGTAGGCTTATCAGTTATAACAAATGTACCACTCTAGTGGGAGATGTTGATAGTGGGAGAAGCTGTGTGTGAGGGGGGACAGGGAGTATATGGAAACTCTGTACTTCTGCTCAAATTTGCTATGAACTTAAAACTGCTCTAAAAATAAAGTCTATGTAAAAGGGGAAAAATAAATAAACCAATTAACTAACCAAAGGAAATAAAAAGATTATAGATCCCAGCCTTAGTCTTGCCAGAGTGGCCCTTTACCCTTGAAACCTTGCTTTCTCAGTGTCCCGTCACAAACTTCTGATCTAATCAAAGCAGCCTGTTCAGGATCCCCCAAATATTCCTTGATTTTTTTCCCCACTGTCTTCCCAGCTCACAGTGTCCTCTCCCCCTGGGGAGAGTGAGCCCATTTCCAAGACCAATGATCCGAGAGCCTTTTCCTGGGGTTGCAAGCTCTCAGCCTGGCATCTCTCTTCTTCCCTCAGAGCTCTAAAGCAGAGCTCAACTGGGTGTAATGAGGGAGTGTCAAAATTTGATTGTGGTGATGGGAGAGGGTATTGCAAAAGCTCCCCCGCTGACGCCATGCCCCCTTCCCCACCCAGCCCAGCCATACCCACACTCATTGAGAACCACAGCTCTAATAGTTAGACTTTTTTTTTCTTTTCTTTTCTTTTTTTTGTGGTACGTGGGACTCTCACTGTTGTGGCTTCTCCCGTTGCGGAGCACAGGCTCCGGACACGCAGGCTCAGCGGCCATGGCTCACGGGCCTAGCCGCTCCGTGGCATGTGGGATCTTCCCGGACCGGGGCATGAACCCGTGTCCCCTGCATCGGCAGGCGGACTCTCAACCACTGCGCCACCAGGGAAGCCCTAGTTAGACTTTTAGTGCAAGGAAATATCTGTCCCCTCAGCTAGGTATATTCCACCAGGGAAATCAGATTCTTTTCCAATATACCTTATTATACAGATATTTCAAGTAAAAAGTACTTTGCCCTGGCCTCAAATTATCCCAACCATGATCTCAATCTGATCGTTTTGTTTTAACAGTTCCAACCTTAGAATATTCAATTCCACCTTGTTCTGTACAGAAGTCTGTGTATCCATAAAAATAGACCATGTTTCTTTGTCCTTGTGAGTCTTGATAAGTATACAGGATTTTGATACTGTGTGTGACATGTGTATTTATTGTGCATGCAGGTACACACACGCATAACATACTAACTGAATTATTCTAAAAACACAAATATTTTGCGGGCTACAGGAACACATACTAAATATCTAAATCTACAAACTGCTGACCAACAGCACCTTTCCTAACAAAGAGAGCAGTTTAATAACAGTGTTAGAAAGCTGGCAATATGTTTGTTAAAATCTTTAATTTCCCAGAAGCCTCTGAAGGCAAAAGGTGTAAATGGAGAAACTGTCCCAGCCTGCGTGCTCCGTGATGGCTCTGTTCCAAGCCCAGATGGGCTGGTGAGGAAACTGTGAATGGACAAATGATAACAGACTACTCTGTAATTCCAACAACAGCTCATTAGCAATCTGTCAGAGATTTTAATACGTATACTCGTGACAATGCAGAAATCATACAATGGTTACACGATCGTGCTCGTGTCTAACTGAAAAGGCTATTGTAAACGGATTGGCAAGCTGGCTATAAATAAAACTGTAATGTCGCTAGAAGCACAGGCATATGGATATCTGTGGTCTTGTTGGAAAAGGATGATTTTGTGTGCTCTTAGGCCATCACAAGAAGCTGAGATAACAATGGTTTTGTGATGGAAATCATTAATAAATAAACAGCTAGGCCAGCATGGTGGGAAATGTGAGGGACATAAAGCCATACGGGTTTCCAAAGAATGAACAGTGATATTTCTCAGTTCTGAAAAAGACTGTGTCAACAATTTAAAATTCCCTTGGATCACAAACCTGGTTTCCAAATGATTTTAAACTTGCTAGTTAGTGGTTCAAATCGTTGCCATTGAAAATGTATTTATTAAAAAGAAAAAGAAAATATATTTGTTTACGTGGTGTGTACACAACAGCCTGGATTTAATGGATAATCAGGGTTTGGTCTCTGAAGGGAGAAACAGAATGAACATTTATGGAGCACCTATTATATGACAAGTACTTCACACTTGTGATTGTATTTAATTTTCCCAACCCTGTTAAATGAGATATAGAGGAGATATTTTCCCCCATTTTACAGGTGTAGAAGTAAATGAGCCCCGGAGAGATTACGTGACTTCATGAAGACAGTAAAGCTAGTAAGTGGAGATGATTCTATTTGAACTTAGCTCCGTATGGTTCCAAAGCTAATCTTTTTTTTCCACTGCATTACACTGCCTCTCAAGTTGTCTGTCGTGCACACTGGGGAGTAGCCTTTTAGGATCCTTATTACTTACTGTGGACAGGCACAAGGGCCCTGGAGATTTAACTGGGCTCCACTTAGATGAAGGTATCCAATTTTGCTGGCACAAATGGACACTGACATTTTTAAAGTATCTACTTTTCAGTCTCTTTTGGGGCAATATCTGTGCTTCAGTGTTGGGACATTGCTGCACATGACATGAGGAGTTAAACTAATGATCTATAAAATCCAGTCAAAGATAGTTTTGAAAGACTACATATATTATATTATTCCATTTATATAAAGCTCAAAAACAGATCAAATTAATTAAAACTGTTTGTTAGAAATCAGGATGTGGCTACATGGGTACAACTGCAAGCAGGCACCAGGGGATTCAGGTTTTCCTCTGTTTCTAGATCTGGATGCTGGTTGTACCACTGTGTTCACTTTGTGAAAATGCACTGAGTTCATATACTTACGATTTGAACACTTTCCCAAATGTACATCGTACTTCAGTAACATTTACCAAACAAACAAATGGAAGACAGCATTTGTCCTTACATGATTCAAATTGGATGCTTACATGATCAATTTTCATACTTTGTGTCCTTGTGCAAAATTGTTCTTAGGTGAAGCTTATAGTTAGAAATCTTCTCCTTCTGGAGTTTGGAGATTCTAAGCAGGGGAATATGTGCCTGCCTTTGTGTGAATGAGAGTATGTACTCTTACTTAAGCATGCTCTGATCCTGGAAATGGAGTGATACCTGAGTTCTTTCTTACTCTCAACTCTCAAACTCCTGGAAACCCCGGGGTGGATACAGGATGCTCGTCAAATGTGAATTTTTCACAGGTGGAGCTTGGGGATACAGCCGTCTCAGGTGGTGACCCCTTGTTGGCAGCCATCTCCTCTGCAAATGGCAGTGGCCGGCACCTTCCCCTCTCAAGAACTAACTTGTCCAGCCAAGGTGTTGAACCCACTCTTACCTTGCGTCTTGCTCCCGTTTCTCCTCAACTCAGCTTATTGCCAGGTTCCAGTAGAAGAGACAAGGGGATGCTTGGGGAGGATTTATGTTTCCCACATACTGATTCTGAGGGCTCTTTGACAGATTTGCTCTGTTCGCCCATACCTCAAACATACTTCCTACCTTAGAGCATATACGCAACTTCATGACAGTCTTTTTTACCTACAGGATAACTACAAATGAGATAGATTGTTGAAATGCTGCACGGGCGTAGCCTTTGACAAAGTAACACGGCGCAGCCTTCGACAAAGTAACAACCTCCCTTCTAGAACTTTATTCTAAAGAAGTCATCAGACAAGTTTCTAAAGATGTATATTTCTCAAAGTGTGGTTTGAGGAATACCAGCATCAATATCACCTGTAAAATCCTGGTAAAATGTGGATTCCTGGGTCTTACACCTTTTTTATTGAAGCAGAATCTCAGATGTGGAGATTTTCAATCTCCATGCATCCCTACATTTAGAATATCCCAGATGATCCTTAGTCACATTAAAGTTTGAGGATCGTTGGTGCACAGCAAGGATGTTCTTGCGATATTATTTAAAAGCGGAGCAAAAAAGAGGGGAGCCTACATGTTCGCCAGAAGAGGATTCGTTAAAATAATTTACAATAATATTCTGCAGCTCCGAACATGTGATGTGGATTCATATTTATGGACATGGAAAATGGTTACAACATATTGCTGAATGACAAAAAGCAGGTTATACTACAGTGTATTATAATCTGATAACATTTTTGTTTCTAAATACGTGTGTAGATGATACCAGAATACCAACAATGCTTATCTCTGGATGATATCCTTATTTTTCATTGCTTTCCTCTATATCTTCTGATTTTTTTTCAATGAACATGCAAAACCTATTACTTTTATATTCTAGTAACTCAATCAAGCTATTTAAAAAACAGAAAAAGAAAAGTATTTGATATTTGATTTCTTGGACACGTACTACAGGTATACCATCTCAGTGAAATCTGTGGCTGGTTAATTCAGAAGATAGCAACGGCTATCTCATCTTTTGAAGATGGGAAATGTCTAGAAGACCCCTCTCTGTTGGTCCATCGATCAGCCAATATCGCCCTTGAGTAGAACCTTCTGAACACAACGTTGGCTTTAAAGCTGATGTTTTGTATCACAGGGAGTTTTACTTGTTAGAACTAGTGTCTTTTGTGGCGGTTAAGAATGGTGTAAGGCTGAGAAAGGCATTCTCTGATTTTGAGAAGTGAATCTGGTGCTAAAAGGGAAACTGCCTGACTCTTGCATAGAGGAGAAGATTTGCAGAGAACTGAGGAAAAGGACAGGTCATTGAATTGTGGTTGTACCCTGCTTTTTATGCTTTCTTTCTACCTTTTGCCCCTAAAGTGTCTTTTTCTTTCTTTCTTTTTCATCAGCTTATTATTGTAATGAAAGAGAGACAAAATGAGATCCACTGAAAATTCTGGTATTTTGCCTCTCAGACCACAATCTTGAGAGTGCATTTTTCTTAATCCAGTTCTGTTTTAAATGTTGTCAGGATGTACCATAATTGGGTTGTGGTAAATGACACTGGAACCACATTGCTACTCACTCTGGAAATGATATGAGCCCAGCATGCTGCTGATCAAATGCATTTCTGCATTAAAACTATTACAGGCAGAATGCCTCGATGGGATTCTTTCCTCCTAATAGTTTTCCAGGGTTTATGCTGAAAGGGTTCTGTCAATCAAGTCTGAAAATCAGCTTAGCACCCTGACTTGGGTTAATAAAATGCAGCTGGCAGGATCTCAGCTCAGAGGCCACCGTTCCCTGGTTCCGACATTATAAAGCCCCGCTAAAAATGCCTCATTATAATTGATGCTCACTGATAATACACCTTTTTTAAAAAAATGCAAAGAGTACCTCCAGAAGGAGTCTTTGCCTTACACAAGCCTGCTAGAAGAGAGACACATATCAAAGACAGATAGCTAAGAAGAAGTAGGACAGGCTAAATGTATTTTCACAAGTACCCTTGAGATGGACTCGATGCAGATTCTGACTTTATTAGGTGGCTTGGGGGTCAGGAAAATGCGCCAAGAATCGATATAGAAACAGGAATATTGCCCAGATTGTGTGGTTGTGAAGGGGGCTCTGATAGTACTGTCACCAATAATGGGAAGATGAGAATTCCAAATGAAAAAATTTATTTTACTAAGGAAAACAAGATGTCACGATGCAGAAAGCCTGTGACAACTTATCCGCCAGTTAGGACAGAACAAAAGCCTCTTGAATCATTAAGTCACTACCTGACTATGTAGCCCCGGGACCAACGTCTCTCAGTTCTTCTAAGACTAAAACTTCTAGGCCAGTTGATTCCACTTCTCTTTGAATAGAAAAATCTTCCCTCCTGGCTTCTTGGACAGAGGCACCCACACTAAAACGATCCACAGTAAAAGGACATTCGGGAGGTCAAAGTGCTGGAGTGAAGCTTCATGGTTTTTAAGCAAACTCTACTTTCTGGAGAGTTTCTGCTGGCTGACTCTGAGGAAGGAGAAAATGGAATAGACAAACAAAGCCTGAGGTGAGGGGCGGATTTTCCCGTCGGGGAACTCTGGGCGCGGTGGAATAGCATTAAGGTGTATTTGCAAGCCAGGAAACTGAGGAAGAAACACGACTAACTATACTTCAATGTTGTTTCTTTGAATCTCTATTCAGAGACAGCTGGGGTGACTTCACAGGAAGGGAGAAGGAAACAGTTTTTCATGGGTGGTAGAGCTACTTTTAAGGAAGATTTAATGAGGCACTCTGGGCATGGTCTTCTTAGCACAACTAAAATGGCTCTGGAGGTGGTGGGGTCAGGTGACATTAATATGGGGAAACGCTTGATTCCATTCTATTTGCTTCAGATTCCTCTCTAAATATTAATTGCCTGATAAGCATATGCAAATTTCTCATTTGGCTGTTTTATTACATTGGCCTGTGTTCCTTCCAGATGTGGTCCGTACAGGTGATGTGTTCTAGCACACATCCCCACGTGCAGGTGAGGAGTAGAGCCTCCTGCGCTGTCCTTGGGATGAGGTATGACTGCCTTATGTTGAGGACTCATTATGTGCTGCGCCTTGGACTGAGCTCCTTATAAACCTTATCTCCTCCTGAGTCCCACACCACTCTTTATTATCTCAATAAGGAGCTTTCCTACCACTACCACCTACCTTAACTCTGTCCCTAAAAGCAATGACTCATCACTCTGCACTGTACTTCTGTTTTATTCCCTAAAATATAATTCTACCCCTTGCCTCCCCCTGCCCCCCTCTCTGTGCCTCAGTTAGGATGACTGTACTTCAGTGACAGAACTCAATCCATGTTTCTGGCATCTGTCTAGGTCCCCAAGGTCCTGGGGACTGACCCTGCCATAGCCCCAACCCAATAGGTTGAGCCTGTCCCTTGGGAGCAGAGCCTTGACCCTGTCTGCCAACTGGGGGGCTCTGGGTACCTGCTTCCCTTGTTTTCCTTTTCCTGTGCTCTGCTCCTATATTGGGACACTTTCCTTCAATGAGTTCAAGTAGGGAAAAGCGTCTAGCACCATGCCTGACACAGAGGGCACTAAATAAATGCTAGAATGCCCTTACTCAGCTAGGCCCCCAAGTCCCTGACTGGGAGTGGCCACATTCCTTGGACACCAGGCCTCGACCACTTATCAGAACCTCTACTAGCTATACCCCCCATGCTTCCATCTCCTCCAGTTCATTGATTTTCGGCTCAGCCTTGCCCTTCACACCATCCGTATCACAGCTGAGCGTTCTGGTGAATTTAATCAGAGGTCTTCCTTGAACACCTTGAAACAAAGGCCAGAAGATCCCAGAACAATTTCACACTAAAATTCTCTTCTGTTCAACAAATATATATTGATGATTCAGGCTCTGGACCTCCATGGTCCCAGCCTAGGTTGGATGCTGGTAATAACGAGGTGAAAAAGCAGGTCTAGCCTTGCCTCTCCTGTTACCTCTTGCCTCCCTCATTCCTGGAAGCCACAATCCCTACCCAAGGTGCACCCTCTGCAGTCTCATCCTTTTTTCCCCTTTAGCCAGTCCAGCTTCCCCCCCATCCCAAGTGCCTTTTCAGGTCCTCTGTCCTACATGCACACAAGTGAAGAGAGTGTCTTCTCTGCTCCACTGAACCAGCAGTAGGATGACATCCTTTTAGAACTCTACTACTGCTTCCCAAACAGCCTTCTAAAGTCCTCAGGTGAGACTTATTGTTTATTATTCATTTATTAATTAGTCAGTTCATTCACCGATCAATTACACATTGTACCCTGCCTAGAGACCACATAGCATAGGGTTAGAGCATGGACTCTGGAGTGAGACTGAGTTTAAAGCCTGGCTCTGCCACTTACTCACTGGGAAACCTTGGGAATGTTGCTTTTCTTCTCCGTGCATCCGTTTCCTCATCTATAAAATATGAGAGAGTACTTGACAGGTTATGATGAGAACTAAGTGCGTTAGAACAGCACTTTCCACAGAGATATTCTCAATGAGTCTTAGCTACCACTGCCACTGAGTGCCAGCATTGGGCTAGGAGCTGGGAGGCAGTGGTGAACAGTACCGATAGTCAAACAAGCCAGTATAGGAAAGAAGGAGGATTGTAGCAGACAAGTACCAGGTGCTTGAGTGTGTAGTGGGAGCGTCGCCTGGAGGGCTTGTTAAACACAGATCGCCAGACCCTACTGTATGTTTCCTATTGCTGCTGTAACAAATTATTGCAAACTTAGTGGTTTAAAACAACTCAAATGTATTATAGTTGTGAAATGCAGACGTCCAAAATGGGTCTGACTGCGAAAAAAATCAAGTTTTCAGCAGGGCTGAGTTCCTTTCTGGAGGTTCTTGGGGAGAATAGCTTTCTTGTCTTTTCTAGCTGCTGGAGGCTGTGCACATTCCTTGGCTGGTGTCCCCTCTTCATCTTCAAAGCCAGCAATGGCTAGTCAAGTCTTTCTCATGATGATAGCTCTCTGGTTCTGACTCTTCTATCTCCTTCTGCATTTAAGGACTCTTGTGATTACCCTGGGCCTACCTGGATAATCCAGGATAACCTCTTTATTTTAAAATCAGATGACGGGGAAATCTTAATTCCATCTGCAGCTTCAATTCCCCTTTGCCATATAATGTAAGATATTCAGAGGTTCTGTGGATTAGGGTGTGGGCATCTTTGGGGAGGGCCAATATTCTGCCTATCACACCTATTCTCAGAGTTTTTGATTCATTAGGTCTATGATGGGGCCCAAGAATTTGCATTTCTAACAAGCTCTCGGATGCTTCTTTTGCTGATGATCCAGGAGCCACTTTGAGAACAGCTGGTTTAGAGACTCTGGTCATTCACATCTTCAACCATTCAACAGATTTTTTGGATCTCTAACTGTGAGCCCAACCCTATCCCAGATGCTGGTAATGGTGCCTGCCAATAAAAACAATTTAAAAAGGAAAGAAAAGAAAAAAGCCCATAATCTAGCAAGGGGGGCCAACAATTTCAGTGTGGGGTGATGTATAGTCTAATAGAGTTATGTGCAAAACGCTAAGCCTTCCCAGAGAACAGCAACTAACAGGGGCCAGGGTGGGCTTCGTAGAGGAGGTGACATGCAAACTGGCTAGGAACGAATAAAGAGGAGATTTTCAGAAAGTTAAGGAGGGGAACATTATTGCAGGTATTGGGGAACAGGATATGAAAAAGAGCATGACATGTTTAGGGAATGGGGAGTAGTTCTCTGCAGGTGGAGTGGATAGTGCATTGCAGTGGGAGAAGAGTTGGAATAGGCCATAGTGAGGAGTGCAGGGACCTGTTTAAGTTACCTGACCAGCCCACACTGTCTTCATTGAGAACATTCCTCTCTACTCCTCCAAAGATATGAACCTCAGCCTGGCATGTTTTGTCCACATGACCTTTCTCGACCCATGAGCTAAGCCAATCACAATTCCTTTCTCATGAATGTATTCTAAGAGATATGAAGGTTAGGTAGACTTGAATTAAGAGTGTCTGTTGGGGTCGGGGGGGGTCATGTGTATTGATAAACATGTGGGAAGGTAGTGAGGAGATGGAGGGGGTGCTGCAGGAGAATGGGGCAAAGTCACTGAAAGAAGAGATGAGATACTGAAGGCAGTGAGAGAAGAGCCTGCAAACGTGGGACACTGTCCACGACAGCTCCCCTGATGCCTGGCTCTACTTCTTGTCTCATGAATATTTCTTTGTTTCTTTATTCCTGTGTGTGCCTGTTTCTTTTTGTTTAAATTTTTTAAAACTTAAATTTGATATTTGAGACATTATTGTCTTTTAAAGAGAGCAGTTCCATTAAAGTGGAGATAGTGGTAATAAGGTGAGGTCATCTTGGTTGAGAAGTGACTGGTTGCTAAGGAAGTAGGCAAAACGAGTGGCAGCTACCCTCTCTAGAAGTTTGGATGTGAAGGAAAAGACACATTTGGGCAGAAGCTTAAGGATGAAGACAGAGTAGACTGATTATAAAACTGACCCTCATTCTTCATCCCTCCCTGAAACCACACCTTTTGTGATGTGACTTTGCAGCTCTTCCAATCAAGTCTATCTATTTCCTTGCTCCTGGGCTGGCCTGTGGTTTGCTTTTGCCCATAAAATGAGGCAGAAGTGATATTGTGCTAGTTCTAGAGGCCTGTTTACTTCTTTTCTCTCTGTCTTAAAATCCTGCCAGGTCACCATGAGACCAAGTTTGTGCTAACTTGCTAACTTGCTGGATAAGTGATCAGTGACCCAGTCACCACTTCCCCATAACTAATAACCTGCTAATTTCCAGGCATGTGAGTGAGATCATCCTTGACCAGCCTGCCCCCACCAGCCCACCTGCAGACTGCACACTCGTGAGGATATGCAGCCGGTATTTCAGGCCCAGCTAAAGCCAGCCTGGCCCAGATTAATAGAATTGCCCAGATGACTCATCAATTTGTGAGTAAAAAAAATGCTTACTTTTTAAGTCACTGTTGTAGGGTGCTTTGTTACACATCCATAGGTAACTAACTGATTCAAGAATTTATGGGGGGCTTCCCTGGTGGCACAGTGGTTGGGAGTCCGCCTGCCAATGCAGGGGACACGGGTTCAAGCCCTGGTCCGGGAAGATCCCACATGCCGCAGAGCAACTGGGCCCCTGTGCCACAAATGCTGAGCCTGCGCTCTAGAGCCCGCGAGCCACAGCTACTGAGCCCTCATGCCACAACTACTGAAGGCCACGTGCCTAGAGCCCACGCTCCACAACGGGAGAGGCCATCGCAATGAGAAGCCCGCGCACCGCAACGAAGAGTGGCCCCCGCTCGCCGCAACTAGAGAAAGCCCGTGTGTAGCAACGAAGACCCAATGCAGCCAAAAATAAATAAATAAAATAAAATAAATTAATTTAAAAAAAAGAGTTTATGGGAAGGTTTTCATTATCTTGCTTTGGCAGGGAGGAGATTTGAGCATATCTGTGTTGGGGGGGCGGGAAAGACAGCCTTAAGATTCAAAAAAGAGGGAGGAAGTGATGAGAGAAGGGGATGTGACCAAAAACTCAGGTGGAAGGTTAGCCTGGGAACACACAGAGAGCCTCCTTTCCTTTCGAGAGAAGAAAAAGAAGTAGGGCTAGAGGAGGATTGTCCTGGACTGAGATTCAGTGCCTCTCTGGGACTTCAGCCCTGAATGGTGAGCTGGGTGGTAGCTTCTCCAGCTGCATCTCTGGACATGCTCACATTTAACATCCAACCAAAAATTAACACCTCAAACTCATGCATTTCCACATCTGTCAAAGCTAAAAGGGGCATCTGAGACAGATTGCCTTTTGTTTTCACGGGCGTGTCAAATGCCGCGTCAAATGCCGCAGTGACAGCAAAGGAATAATCTTCAGTTTGTGTATAATGAGGTCTGAAATTTCCGTCTCCACACATTGATCATGAATCTTATTTCACTAGATAAACTGACAGCAGAGTCTCAGGTACTTAAACAAAATTTTGAAAAAAAAAAATCAACACAACCACCCACATCTATGGGTTTTTTCCTACTATCACTTTTATGGTTCCGTTATTTTGTCTAGATGCACTCGTTTCCAGTTTTTTCTGGATTCCTCAACAGCCAAATCATTCCTTAATTCTAGATATATACTCCTCTATCCTGAAAGATGATTTAGTGGAAAGACAACTGGTTTGGGAGGCAGAAGAACTGAGTTCTAGCCTTGATGCTGCTAAGTCACGTAACCTCGGTTTTCTTATTTGAAAAATGTGTTCCTCCAGCAAATATTGATTGAGTACTTACTTACCATGTGCTAGGCACTGTTTAAGTACTTAGGATAGCTTAGTAAAAAAATGAAACAAACAAACAAACAAAAAACAAAAAAAGACCCCTGACCTCGGGAAGCTACATTCTGGAGAAACGTCAGACAATGAAAACACATGCAATAAACAAGATAATTCTATCATACGATAGACGGTAAATAGTGTTATGGAAAAAAATTATAGATCAAGTAGGAGTGGAAGCAGGTTGCAGGTCAGGGGAGACCCCTGAGGAGGGTCTGGAAGGGGGTGAAGGAGTTACCACGAGAGTATCTGGAGGAAGAACATTCCAGGCAAAGTCCCTCAGAGTGTCTCCTCCGTCTTTTCCCCCATACTCCGTTCCTCTTTGCTGGCCTTGGAGAAGGTTTACAGTGCACACAACCTCCAGGCCAGGCTTCCATACCATTCCACACATTTCTTTAAACAGCCAACAAATGGCCAACTGTTCCCTTTGAGCGAGCCCCATGGGCATTAGGTGCAAGAGTCTGTTGTCTTGCATTTACTTTCAGGGACCTCTGTGTGCGATTTTCCTGCCATCCAAAAGGCTAGATCTGTATTGTGCCAAACATCACATGGGTATTTCCTTCCTGCTGTGCACAGGGCAGTTAGAGCTGGCAAATGTATTTTTTTTTAAAAAAAAGACATGACTCTTTTTTTTAATAATTGCTGAAAATTTTTAATATTTCTGTCATTTCACAAAACATCTTTTGTTGACATTCTACAAATGATACCATCCAATAATGTCCCAATACTTTCTTCTTGTGAAGATAGTTTATATATCTTTTTGACTTCCATAATATTTGTTATTTCAGGGAGATTGATAAGGTAACTACCATTTCTGAGTACCTCTTATGTGCCAGGTACCTTACATTCTTTATTTCCCCTAATCCTTGCAACACCCCCGCCTCCCTCTGAGATAAGCATTTTCCCACTTTACAGATAAGGAATCAGAGGTTCAGAGAATTTAGGAAACTTACCTATAGTCACATTGCTAGTAAGTTTTATAGCCAGAATTAGATTCCCAAGTGCGTGTTCTTTCCACTATACCACACTTCTTTTCCTCCTAAGTACCCTTTGATCTAGCTAGAAAACCTGATGTACATATGAGACATCTAGAGAGTCATTTTAAGGCATATGGCATGGTGGTTAAGGTCTTGGGCTCTGCAGTCAGACAGGCTGAGGTCACTTTTAGTTCTGCCACATCATAACTGTGTGATTGTGGGCAAAGTGACTTAACTTTTCTGAGCTTCCTTTTTTTTAAATTTATAAAATATGTATAAGTACCCATCTCATAAAGTTTTGGGGAGGATTCAGAGAAATCATTCATATAAAGTGCATGGCACAGTGTCTCTTACATAACTGCTCATACATGTTAACAATTAGTCTCATATATTGCTGATGAAATTTTTAAAAGCATATGTACCTTTATGTATCAAGATATCTCTGGAAGGCTCAGAAGGAGGCAGAAGGAACTGGCCGCACAGCGCCTCTGAGATGGGAACTGGGGAGCTGGAATAAAAAGACTTAACTTTTCATCTGATTATTTGTACACTCTATATATGTTTAAATGTTGGGCCATACGATATTATTTATTCAAGGAAATAATTAGTTTGTTTTTAAATGCTATGATTATCATTGTAAGGAATTTGGGATAAAGAAGCCATCGGTGGGGTAGACTGATGTGGAAGAGGTTTCTTGGAGGAGATGAATTGAGCAGGGCCTTGAAGCAGGTACAGAATTTTGATGATAGAATAAAGAACCGGGAGGCATTTTAAGTGAAAGTTTCTTGCAAAGTAAGCCAAAGGCAGGAGTGAGTAGCCAGTGGGTGCCGTCCACTCAATGATAATTGTTTGGTGTTGTGGTAACAACTAATCCAGGTGGTAGAGAATGGTTTTCAAATGCCTAGAGTGGAAAAGAGAGAGTGTAAGTGAAACATTGTCCGAACACCACCTCACACGCAAAAATTAAGAAAGACTGCTGGTTGAGGACGATACCATGAGCCCTGCTGCCAGAATTATTCTGGTTCATCAATCCAAATTGAGCTGGAGGAACCTTTGACATCCCCCTTTCTCTGCCTGCAGGTCAGCTGGCTCCAATCCTGAGGTCATCACTCATCAAGAGGGGATAATCCCAAGGACAGCAGGACCGGCTTCGTCACTTGGATTTAGGAGCGAGAAACCCATCAGGCAACTAAACAGTAACAATGACCCACCATTAAACACACAGAGAGAAGAGCATGACAAGGAGTTTGTACAAGAAGAAGCCAGGAGCACTTGCTGACAGCGCCTACTGAGACGCTGACCACTGTGAGCTCTGCCCACTGAACTGCAGTACAAAATCGCCCTCTCCCCAGAGTCACTTAGACGTGCACACAACATCAGTTCAGACAATGGGCTCTGCACGGACTTAACAGAGTGAAAAGAATTGGGGGTCAGATGGGCCTGGGTTTGACTTGTTACGCTGCCACTTTTCTGTAGAATGCTTTGGTCACATTTTCAAATGTCTCTGAGCCTCAGTTTCCTTGTCTGCAAAATGGAGCTAATACCTCCTCTGAGGCTTTTAAGAGGATCAAATTCAACAGTGTCTGAAAAGCGCAAGCTACACAGGTAGTTCTCTTTACGGAAAAAGAGCAAGATGGGGACCAAAAAGGGAACCAATACAAAGAGAGCTGTCTGAAAAATTATCCTTTGTTGCAGGCACTCAGACTCAGTAGGTATACTTATTTCTTTAGCTCGGATACCAGGGGGGAAAGACGGAGAGAGAAATGGGGAAAGGCAGGAAGCCAGAGTCTCCCTCTTGTATGAGAAAATTCACTCGAACTGATTTTCAGACAATGTCACTCTCCTTTCTCAAACACTGGGACCACAGGGCATTATGCCAAAGAAGTCAGCAGCCTGGCAGATATTTTAAACTGATTCTGAGACCAAACAACAGGCCATTTGCGCCATATGCCACTGACATGTTAATCTAGGCAAAGATACTAGGCACCTGGGGACATCCATGCTGAAATGCCATTTAGGCAGGGCACAGCAACTCCAATGACAGAAGTTCAACAAGGCAAATGGCGAGGGCGGCCGAGAAGATACAAGTGGAGAGGAGGAGTGAAAGGGAGATCGTGTTTAATCCTTGAAAGATTTTCTGAGTTGTAGACACTTCATTATGCTTCTAGGAGAGCTGCAGATTTAACAAACATCAAAACTGTGTATTTACAGGCCGGACAAATGAGTGTCTACTACTTTTGCACCCATTATACTGTGTGACCGCCAGCCCCATGACCCTTGTATCCATTGGCAAATACTGGGCGATGCTCCAGTCCATCAGAATGACCTCCTTTATCCCTGCAGTTTCATTGTAAAAAGCAAGTAGCTGCCGAGTGCCTCTAGCAGATGCCCCAGTGTCAGACTTTCCAGGGTCCAATTTGGTCGGAGCACTCTGGGCCTTTGGTCTCCCTCTCCCCTTTGCCCAGCCCTGTTTCTTGTTTACTATGAGCAATAATGAGCTTCTCCACCCCAGCATGAGGACAGGCTCACAGCCAGCACATGAAAAAGGCTGAGCTCGTGTGTGGCAATTACTCTATTTCATGGGCAGATCACACAACTCTTTTTTTCCTTCTTCTGCGATGCAACTACACTAATGATTTTTTTTAAGTAGGAATAAGGCAGCACTATGGCCTTTAGGGAATAAAAGTCACACAGCAGGAGAACTGCAACAGACATCATAAAAGGAGCTCGCAATGAAATGTCCACCCACTCTTGTCATTGGACCAAATGATTTTCCAGGAGCAAAAGGATCATTCTAATTTAGGAGATCTTAATAAACAAATAGAATCACTGTCTTCATTATCTTCCTCCAGGCAAATGAAACTTTAAAAAATCAGCTCTTCCTGTTACCATTAGTTATTTTTCATAGTCAGAAGATTCTGAAAGATCATAAAAATAAGATTAGGCCACCAAAGAATGTGGGTGCTCCCTAGCATTCTCTCTGATGTGTAGTTCAGTTTTGTCCTTGTTGGGTGTGGGCTCTGGAATCGGCCCTTGATTTAAATCCAGAGCCCTGTCCCTTACTCACTAATGACCACTGGCAACTAACTCAACGTCACCCCCAAATCTCTGCTTCTTCATCTGTAAACGTGTACAGAGTAACCCCATCTTCCAGGGTTATTATGAGAATTAGAGAAGACGTGTGTAAGCGAGGAGCATACTTTCAGGCATGTGGGTAACTATATTAAAATGATCTTGGGAACCACATGTGACTTATTGTTTTTAATGGAGAGAGATTATTTCTATGAATTCTTAGCAAGGACTAAATACATGTTTTAATCACAAAATCATGGCCATCTTCTGAGCCTTCACCACTAGACCCATCGGGCTGTGTTATGCCTTATAAAAGACTTGTAAGGAGTAGGAGAGTTGGTTTTCTGCTCAGGAATAGCTTAATGTCAGCCCCGGAGAACAGTAACATCACTCTGAGTCTAAGACCCAAAATTCAACGACCCCACGCTCGTGCTCTACGCACCCAGAAAACCCACCTTGAATGAAATCCAAACACGCTCTTGCTTAAATCTCATAACTGATCTCCTTGCACCCATCCTTGATCCCTACAGCCAAGTCAAGGAGCTCCAGGGAGCTCTCTAGAATGTGAGGTATTCAATACGTCACATCATCTCAAAACTTGCTGATGGCTGATGGCTCCCTATCTTGCACCGAAGGCAATCCAAAGTCCTCACTTCAAAGCTCTTCATGGTCTGGGCTCCAGTTACATTTCTGATCACATCTCTTACCACGCTCTCCAGGTCTCTCCATCATACGAGTCTCCTCAAACACACCAAACATGCTCTTTCTCTCTGGAATATTCTTCCCCATGAGCCCATAGGGCTTTCTCCTTTACTTCATTTTGTCTTTTGCTCAAATCTCACATAATCAGAGAAAGCGTCCCCGACCACTCTTTTCAGTCACCCCACCCTGCTATTCTGTGACCCCTTACTCTGCTTTATTTTCCTTCACAGAGCCTTCAAGACTCAATATAGGCGGGTTAATGTAATGAGCTCTAGTCCCCACCGCTACAGCTGGTCTCAAGGCCATAACTGATGCCTACCAACTTCATCTTCTACCACTCATTCTAGATTTCCCTCACTCTTTGCCAACACCTCAGCTGGTCTAGGTTGCTTTCTAGGTGGAGTGACTTAGATCTGTAACCCCAAGGGGTCTGAATTTCTTTAGTCCTTTTGGACTGAGGTTGCTACAGTTCCCATTTATAGTTACTGGGCATTGAGCTCTCACCAAGAGGTGACTCACTGAATCCCTGAGTCCTAGACATAGTCCCTTCTGCCCTGCTACCTTCATTGTGTGGTAGCAGCTCTAGTTCCTCAGAGTAATCAGGGTCAATTTCCCTTAATAAAAATTGCACAAATGGGTCACTAAGAATGATGATGAAAGGGACCAATCCTATTTCCATCCACTGATTCCTGGACCCACATACTCTTCCTATTAGAGAATCAGGACTGTTGGTTCTGTGTGTATACTGCATGTTGGAGGCTACAGTCCAACCCCATAGAGTGTTAGGCCCAAACTAGTACCATGAGACTTTAATAGGCAAGTCCATTCTTCTACTAGGCTGGCTACCCCTTGGGGATGAAGTACATTGTAAGACTAATAAACCTCATTGTCATATGCCCATTGGCACACTCCCCCTTACCATTAAATGGGTCCCATTACCCTGAGGTAATGTTGTATGGGATCCCATATCAGTAGAAAAGGCATTCTATAACTCCTCAGATATTGGTTTTGGCAACAGCACTGAGATCAAGGAAGGCAAAGCCATATCCTTAAGTAGGTGTCGACTCCAGTAATGGAATTAGGTCTGATGTAATCAACATGCCACCTAGTAACTGGCTAGTCTCCTTAAGGATGGTGCCTCATCAGGCCAGTCTGCACCGCGGACAGGATGGCTATTCAGCCATGGCAGGCACTATATCAGCCTTGGCAAAAGGGAGTTGACACTTCTGTGTCCAAACCTAGTCTCCACCCCATCACCATGGTCATGGCATTCATGAACCCATTGCGCAAGTACTGGAGTGGCCATGGAGAGAGGCTCACTGACATCCAGGAGACAGGTCACCCTCTCTACTTGGTTGTTGACCCTATTGATTCACTGTGGAGGATACTCATGGCCTTGACGTGAGAGTCAATAATTCTTACTCTTAATGCCTTCCCTCATAAATCCATCCACATACCTCTTCCTCACACTTCCTTATATAAGCCCTATAGATATGGATATTATCAAGCTGGTCATCACTGGAGGCCATTTAGAATGTGTCTCAGCCTTGTCTACATAAGGGGCAGGAGAGAGCAGCTCCACCCACCAGTTCCCATCCTCAGTAGTCAAGGGTTGCTCCAAAGGGTGTTAATCCCTCTGAATGTCTAGGTTTGCATATGTGTGAGTGCTAACCAGATTCCCGAAGATACCCTGTTAGGTTATCAGAGAAGCTCGGGTGAGAGAGTGTAATAGATTCAGGGTCCAGCTGAGACAAGATCCCTGTCTGGTTATTCCCGGGCAGAGCTGGGTGATGCAGAAAAATTTGGAATAAAAGGTGGGCTGAGAGGATATGAGATGAAGCCTAAGAGGTGTCTGATATACCCTCAAAGCCTGGGGAGGCAGCCATGATTGTTAGAAAGTGTTAAATTATGTATTTCAGACAATTAGATAATAGGATATTAAGACGCACGTGCTAATTGTATAGTTCTGCCAACAAAGGCAAAAGTTGTTGGCAGAAGAGACGATCGATGTGGACTCAAGTTGGAAGAAAAAGAGTTAGAGCCTTGAGGCGTGGCTGGTGGGGAGGCTGAGAGTTCTGGGTAAAGAGTCCCCCATGTTAACAGAGACGAATTGAGAATTCGCTGGAGAACAGCAGGAATCAAACAAAGGGAGGAGACATCCAGACAGCTGAGAGTACAGGGTTTCTCTTGGTTCAGATAGATTTTCTGTCCTGTTGCCTCCTGTAAGATAGACTACCGTCTTTGTTGTGATGTAGGGTAGCATGTGGTTAAATAAACACTCTTTGGAGGGAGACAGATCTGCTTTGAATCCTAGCTCTACTGCTTGGGCAAGTTTCTTAACCTCCTCAATCTTCAGTTTCCTAATCTGTCAAAGAGAGGTAACAGTGGAAGCTACTTCATAGATTTATAATGAGGATTGAATTAATTAATTTGCGTAAAACACTTAAAACGGTGCCTGGCTCATTATAAGCCTTAATAAATAATAGTTATCATTATTATTATTAGGGAAAGTGCAGACGGTGGCTTTAACAGCCAAAGGAAACCTAACTAGGACAGAATAATGAGAATAGGAAGCATTGAGCAGTCAGGAGAAAATAGATAAACCCTATTTCTATGCAAAAATTTCAGTCACGTCTTCTGCAAAAAGTGCTCTGAGATGTCGGAAGCATCTCAGACATATTCACTCAGCAGAAATTCTTTTTAGCCTTAGAGCAAAGAAAACTAATGAAACACTAGTGACCATGTTGACATTATCAGAAAAAGCAGTGGCAAAAAAACCTGTTGGTAGGCTCATCCCCTTTTGGAATCTACAGCGCATATGGGTAGCCTGGGCCTTTCTCCTTTCTCCAGTGTATGGCTGGATTAGCCAGGCAAACTCAATCTGCCTCCACATCAGAGGAAGAATATTTCCATGCAGAAAGGGCTACAGCTGTCACTGACGACCCCCATGCATCCTGGGAATAGAATAGTTTGATGCAGCCAGGTTTTGGGGGGAAAAAGACTTCTCTTCCTACCTGAGCTGCCTACCAGGCTTCTTTTCTACTGCTCATGCTTTGTATGCACAGAACAATGTGTTGAAGATTCCAGGCCCTGGATAGAGAATAGGAAGCATTGAGCAGTAGAAAAAGACTTGAAAGACTATCAAAGCATTTGGACTTTGGTTTGACAAGTTAACCAAAATATCATGACGAGTTTCCTTTTTGGTCTCTACCTTCAAGTTGCACTCTCTCCAATGCTAAAGTTCTTTGTGAATCTGCCTTGACAATTAGTGTAGAGACATAAATGACCTTTGGCGATCATTAGCTCCTTAATCATCAACTGCCTTCCCTTTATTCTCCAGCAGAGCCTGACCTACTTCATTTTTGTGTTATAAAAAGCTTCCATTATTTTCTAAGTTCACAAAGGCCCTTCTTTAATTTTTTTTCTCTTACTGTGAAAGTAATACTTGCTTATTAGAAAAAAATATATCAGATTAGAATGGTACAAAGTGTAAAGTAAAATTTCTCTCCCCACTCTACCAAGAACCCCCCTCGTTCCACTCCCTGGAAGGTCACCATTGACAACAGCAAATTGTGTATACTTCTAGACATTCTCCTTTTTGCAAAGAGGATTTTACCCCCATCACACACAGAAATATGTGCTCTTGTGCAACTTACTTTTTTTCACGGAACAATATTGAGAATATCTTTTCGTGTCCACATAGATCTACTTCATTCTTTTTAATGTGTAGTGTATTCGATTGTGTACTTTTACCATAAATTATCTAATCAATCCCCTATTAATTAAGATGTTTCCAGTTTTTCGCCGTTACAAACCATGATGATACGAACAGCATTATATGTATTGATATATATCATTGTGTACTTGTGAAAGTGCATCTCTAGGATAAATTCCCAGAAGACGATTTTGCTGAATCTGATGGTGTGTACACTTAGTACTTGGACAGATATTGCTAAATTTCTCTTGTAATAGATTAAACCAATTTACACTCCTATTAGCAGCATATGAGAGTGCCTATCATTCCACTCCCTCCAAAGGGCCCAGAGTCTCCTGAGGAAGCAGCCTGGGCTTTGAAATCAGGCAGACCACTTTCTGAGTTTGGTTCTGCCATTCACCAGCTGTGAGACCTCTTTTAAGCCACTAGGCCCTAGGGACCTCAGTTTTATCACCTATAAAATGGAAAAAAATGTCTTCTGGGTAGGTCTGCTGTGATAATTCAGTAAAATAACGCAGGTGAAGAACCTAGTACAGTGCCTGCCAGACAGCAGCCATTCAGCATGAGCCACTTCCCTGAACTGCAATTCCTAACAGGCCAGTCTTGTTTACACCTGCTTCCCATTGCTGTGTCTCCTCTTCCTGGGGGGGCCCTTTCTGATTCCCATGGTGAAAACTGCCACAGTGGAGTAACAAGAGCCACATATGCTGGGATTTGAGAATCACTTTCTTTCTCTTATTTCATCTATGTCTTCCATGCACACTGTCAGAGAGATGATGACACCTCTTTGGGGCTTCATTTCCAGGAATTTGGGTACCTTTAGTTACCTGGTTCCAGAACTGATAAATTAGCTACCAGATTGCTTTTGAATCATTTTTGGGCAAATACACTAACCCTAAAAGGTTATAGAGAATTGAGTATGAAGTGACTCTCATGGGTTAGAGGGTGACTGAAGGTCCTCCTTCAGAAAAAGATTACTGAAGAATTCCTCGTGGAGAATTATTTATAACACCCATTTCCCCAATAATCTCATACAAAAAATACTGAGAAATAACCATCAGCTTCTATTCATTCTCAACCTATTGAAGCTCAGGTAGTAGCAATTCAATTACTGGGTGATGCTCACAGCAACATTTTAGTATGTACATTCCCTATATCAGTTCACAGTTTCTTCCGATTTCTAAGAGCTCGTGGCCTGAGCCATTGAAGACTGGGGATTTTAGCTTAGCTGATTCACTACCCAGAAGCTCGGACCCACGTTGATGATTTGATTTTATTATTAAGATCCGGAAGAGCCATTAGAGAAGACCAGCCCAACTAAGTCCTTTAACTTAGATAGGGAAGTGTTGTACCCAGTGAAGAGGCAAGGAAAACAGACCCATTCAAAGGCACTCCCTTCTCCATGAGATGTCCATTCTTCACAGATCTTCCCCAGTTTCTGGAGAGAATTCAGCCCATAAAACTTGTATGGCTTCATGCTATAGAGAATGAGATGTGTTGCTCTCTGCAGCAAGGCTACCCTAGACCTGCACAGTGAAAAAGATCTGTGTGAGCTTTGACTGCAAGGAGATTTTACTTCTAGCATGAAAAGCCAATATCAGATCATTTGAATTTATTTTCCACTTCAGTTTGCCCATCTGCTCCAGGAAATCTGATTTAAATACACTTTATCCAGAAGCCTTCCACAGGCACCAAGTTACCTAGCAACTCCAAGTTTCCTTTAGTGAGTTGTTTCCAACATAAAGAGTGTTCACAACTTGGGAGGATGTGTTTTTAGCCTTCGAAGTTTATGAAGCAAGAATTAAATATTGAAACTGCCATTCTCACACTGCATGAGTGTAGACTATTTAAACTACATAGCCTTGGGGGCTGTATTTCTAAAGAGAAATTTTTAATTAACCTACATGACCATAAACATGAATGAGATAGTCCTGTTTAATTTGCAGTAACCAATCCAAGTGCAGCGTTGCTCAGATCTAATTTAGGATCTTTAACAAAATCTAAATTGGCGCTCTGCATTCTATGCCTGCTCTGGTATGTCAAAAAGATTTAGTTTTTCTGGACCTTGGCAAATATATACCTTGTCTCCATTATGAGGATATGGGCTCAGACCTCTAGGTCAAGATGGTGGGTTGAGCACATGCAGAAATATCACTCTTCTCCAAACACATAGAAATGATAGTATAATGATTATGTATCAATATATGTGTTTGTATATGTGTATATATATATGCATATACACACACATATATATATTCCAACTCACCCTACAATTTCACTTTTTCTCTGGAAGAATTTCCTAGCGAAGTACCTACCACAACAGGTACACCAGTGGTTCTCAACTGGGACACTTTTGACCCCAGGAGACATTTGGCAACATCTAGAGGCATTTTCGGTTATCACAACAGGGGGCAGGTGCTACTGACATCTAGAAGGTAGAGGCCAAGGATGCCGCTAAACAACCTTCAATGCACGGGACAAAGGATGATCTGGCCCCAAAATGTCAGTAGTGCCGAGGTTGAAAACCCCTGAGGTACGCAATGTAGCTTTAATAATATATGTATTGAAAAATACTTTTATAAACCTTTCCTGGGTAACTTAATAAGGTATCACTTACACATAACCATTTGCAACCATTTGCCCAATTTGCGTCAGCCTCTCATACGCCTACAGAATGAAGTTCAGACTCTGGCGCTATGGATGTTCAAGTCCCTTCCCTCATTCCTGCTCTCACCAGCTACGTCTTTCTTCACTCAGTGCTGTGTGTGTTACGCTGCACTACATTAAACTTCCCACAGTACCCTGAAATGCCATACCCTTTCATATTTTTGTGTGGACTCTTCTCTGCCTGTAGTTTTTTAAAAAATATCTTTTTTTCTTTTGGCCACTCCACTCGGCTTGTAGGATCTTAGTTCCCGGACCTGGCCCCAGGCAGTGAAAGCGCGGGGTCCTAACCACTGAACCGCCAGGAATTCCCCTCTTTTCTTAGTCACCAGCAAATTTCTAGTTATTCTGAAAGACCCAGCTCAAATAAAGTCTTCTCTGACACCTCCTTTTCTTCTGTGCACATCTGTCTCTCAAACAGGCTGTTCCTAATTTTTTTTATAGTATTTGTTTATTTATCTACCTCTCCTACTGCACTGTGTTTTAAAGTATTTTGTATTAATTTGAACTGAGAGCAATTAGCACTGTGTCTGGCACAAGGTAGATGCTCGAAAATTATCTTTCAAGTGTGTAAGTGCAGATACTTGTATGTGTATACACACAAGCATGAACACACACACACACACCACCACCACCACCACATACACACATTTGACAAAGAAAAAGGCTGGCTGAGGAGAGATTTCATCAACGTTTCTATGCAAGATTATTCCTCCTAGACACTTGCATGATGTTTGTATGATAGGAATTTAAACCAAGATTCAAAGGACCAAAATGAAAAAAACACCTATGTAGACATGGGTGTTCAAACGCCAAACCAAAAGATTGCCAACGCAACACCGTGCACCTCCAGCACAAGGAAACCTAGTACAACATTCCAGAATTGAACATGGGATGCATTTCATCAGAAGTACAGCAAAAGTTGCCCATTTTTTTGCCCAGAACGTGATGAGGACTGACAGATCATCCCTGAATCTGCTTACCAACTGAGAGTTTTGAATGCTGAGACACTGTTGGGTGTGTGTTCTCTGTGCACTTTCGTAAGAGTAACACTTGGAGATCTATCTGTTCAAAGCTGAATTCTATGCCCACTGGTCATTTGTCTTAACTTTACTTAAACTCATCCAGTGTTTATCAAATCACTGAGTGAACAAGCCACGTGTGAATATTGATGCACAAACTGGGGAATTGTGGGGCAAGATTTTTCCCATCCATAAAATGAGGATCATAATTCGTACTCTTTGGAACCTCAAAAAGTCATAGGAAAAATGGATCATGGGCAAAACCCAATTCTGCTTGAGTCAAGAGTTAATCTGAAACATATATATGCATACATCTCACATAATGGAGATCTTGCAGAGTCAGAAATACGTTACTATAGTGAGTCGTTCATTTGTAAGTCATTACCTGTGGTTTCTTTCAGATCAGATCTGACTCCTTTCTGCTCCTTTTTCATTGTTTCGGAAGAGAAAGAATAGCTTTACCCTCAGAGGTTCATTGAAGTCTTGGTAAGAGAAGAATATTACCTAATACTGGGTATTCTTAAAGAAATAGTCTATTTGCTCACTATTGGAGGTGAGCAAATATAATTCTAGTTTTCAAAAGGGAAAGAAGGTGGGTTTTCCATACTACTATGTGGGAGCCAAAGATTTAGTTTGAGAACTTAGAGCTTCAGTTTGGTGAACACACTGCATGGAAGGTTTGTCACAGGCCACAGAGGGTTCCTAGGCTGGAGGTCATTTGAATCTCTACAACATCAAAATGAATTGTGAGCCCTGGAATACAGACGCTGTACTAATTAAGTACAACTGCTGTACTTCCGTTAAGGGGTTTCCATGACCCTGACAGAGATCAACAGGAAAGGAGGCCTCCGTGACTCAACAGATATGATCAGTGTAGATAAAGCTAGATTATAAATGGGAAAGGAAGCCCAATAAAACTATGCCATCTAAGGAAAGAGTATGCCTGGTTGGAAAGCTCATACTTCTGTTTGTGAAAATGCATCCAGGGACTGCGAATGTTAGCCCTTCTTAGTCACTGTGGACTTGGAAACCAATGGACTTAAGGACAGGTGGAGAGTCACGGCTTGTTGGTAAATAGAGGAGCTTCTCTATTTGAAAGTATGTAGAGCAGAAAACATTACATAGGGGCTTAGAGAGCTGAACCAAGAACGAAGAGTGGCACTTACAGGAGTTTTTAATTTTGGCTCAACATAAGAAAATATTTTATAGTGGCCACCACTGCTGTGAAAGGACGTGGCTTCCCTGAGTGAGTAGTGAGCAATCCGTCTCTGGAAATTCTCAGGCAGAGGCTGCACAGGGAGGCTGAGGTGGGTTTTGAGCATCAGATGGCAGATCACTCACCAACTGTCCCCTGAGGTCCTCCACATGCCAGGAACTCCTCTGCATTGTGCTTTCTTTAGCCACATAGCACAGGGAGATCAGCTCGGTGCTTTGTGACCACCTAGAGGGGTGGGGTAGGGAGGGTGGGAGGGAGATGCAAGAGGGAGGGGATATGGGGATATATGTATACATATAGCTGACTCACTTTGTTACACAGCAGAAACTAACACACCATTCTAAAGCCATTATACTCCAGTAAAGATGTTAAAAAAAAAAAAAGTCTTGCTTTGATGATTCCAGTCTATATGGAATCTCAGTCATCCTCATTCTCAGCTATTTTGCCCTATACCATTTTGTACTATTGATCATTGGCCATGCCTGCTACCTTTTTGAGGGCCTGTGAAGCCACAGAATAAAAATGTATATTAGGCATATGTAAATATTTAAGAGCTAAAAGTGAGAGAGTGCCAGTGGGAAGCAGGAAGAGGAGGTGTCTCTCTGGAAGCTCCTGGCAAGCTCCTCCTGGCTGTGTGGTATTGTGGTTAAGAGCGTGAACTTTGTGTCAGACCTACGTAACTTTTCAGAGTCTCAGTTTCCTCCTTTGTAAAGTGGGGGTGATAATATATCATAGATTGTGATGTTTGTAACTTTCTTAGCTTAGTGCCTTCTTAGCTTAGTGCTGGCATGTAGTAAACTCCTGTTCAGCCCAGGTTCTTAATTAACACAGTACCTGGTACACAGTAAATGCTCAATAAATGGTAACTGTTAGTAACAATAGTAACAGCAAGGATAATAAGTAGCATTACTAGTAGCAGCTAGACCAGGACTTAAAACACATATCCTGACTCCCGGTCCAGCGCTCTTTCCAAAACCTGACAATGTGAGTTTTATTTTACTTTGTGGTGATGAGACGTGTGAATCAAAACTTACAATGTCCCTCCCTTTTAACAGTGAGGAGATCAGACTGATGCCCTAATATTTCAGAAAGAAGATTTGACTTCCATGGCTTCTGCACTCTTTTCTCTGAGAAGGATGCCGCGAGGGTGACATGAAATAATAGGGAGGCTGGGAAATCCCAGTTTACCTAAACCAGGTTATGCTGATTCGGGGAGTTAATTATTAATAGCCCCCTTTTCACTCTCCAAATTGTCATAGTTTGGATGACAAACCATATGGTCACTCTAAATATAACACTCACCACTCTGAATTGTGGTCATTTCAACTTAGATCAAATTGCATAGGCTCCAGACAAATTGTATTCAATTAGTATTTTTTAAAAGTGACTGTCACTTTTTTTTTTTTTTTTTTTTTGCGGTACGCTGGCCTCTCACTGTTGTGGCCTCTCCCGTTGCGGAGCACAGGCTCCGGACGCGCAGGCTCAGCGGCCATGGCTCACGGGCCCAGCCGCTCCGCGGCATGTGGGATCTTCCCGGACTGGGGCACGAACCCGTGTCCCCTGCATCGGACTCTCAACCACTGCGCCACCAGGGAAGCCCGTGACTGTCACTTTTAAGAGATTGTGTGTCACTCTCCTGGACACAGATAAATAGCCCACCTAAATTATCCAAATGGAACCATCTGCAAAGAATTGTCCTGTTTCCTGGAGTATCCAAAATGTGAAATCGGCACCATTCTTCCCTGCAGGAACCTGTCTTATTAATAGTATTTATCGTCTATCCCTCTGAGAGTCTAGTGAAAATCAAGCAGGGGCTGGAGGAACCCAGGTGACTCTCTCTTTGCACTCAGGGGATTTAGCACGGAGATCTCCCCCAGGCGGTTTCTTTCTGGGCGCGGACAGGAATGCACAAGCAGACCCACAGCCGGCCTGCGGTTGCAGTGGGCTGGGAGAAGCCTACTATGGCCTCAGCTGCTCCACACTCCCCAGATCAAATGTCAGCTGCCAGGACCAACTGGTGTCTCCTGGAGGTCTTTAAAAAAATGATTTTCCAGCTGTGAAAGGCTGCGGCATTGTTCTGCTGTTTGGCCACCTTCTCTCTGGCTGCCCCACTGGCAGCAGCCAGAATGAGTCCCATCAAAGGGTCAACAATGCAGCAGCCGCGCAGCCATCGTCCTTCCTCTCTCAGCTGTCTGATGTCAGCTCATCAAAGGCCCTGCATATGGCCCCGTGCTTGCTAGTCATTCACCTCACAGGCCTCTAGAATTTTCACAAGTCAGAGGAGGCGCCAGGAGAAAATTTGCGGCCCCTGAGGGTGCCCTGGTGGTGGTTAATAGCCAGGGAGGGTGACAAGAAAGGGGGAAGTTTAGTGTGCTGTGGTTCCCAATTGTTTGGCTAACAGCCGGAGGTTGACCTTGAGCTTGCGTCTGCCACATGGCGGAGGCACCAGCCGGGCAGCACGTTGGGAGGGCTCAGGAATAATGGAACTTGAAAATGCAAATGATTTTAATGAATTCTTCTCCCCTCCTGCCCTCATCCCGTAACTCCCTGTGCAAGAAGAAACACTTCTCAGATTATAGGGGAAAGTCCCTACTTGCTCCAAGTCTAAAAACGTAATGGAGACCGGTTCTGCTGAGGCCTCTGCCCACTGTGTGAGCCTTCCAAGCTGGACTGTCCTGGATCAGAGGGGGGCACGAAAGGTCCTGTGCTGTGACCTGATCCCAGCTCGGGGCAGTGGCCAGATGAGACTGAGACAAAGAGCCTGTTTCATGAGAATGATTTTCTGGTACCTAGAAGGTGAAGGCCGGCCATGGACTTATCTGACCTGGCAGTGGGCCTGGATGGAAGGGACCGGCCAGCTGTGTGTGCCCTGGGGCTGGGTCTCAGCATAGCTGTCCTGCGTGCAGAGTCGGGTGGAAGGGGGTGCCAGTTACAGGATGCCTGCTGCTGGGCCTCCGTCACTGTCCCAGCACAGGTGCCTCCTTCCTTCCAGAACGCAGCTGGGAGAGAAGCAAGGGGCTTTTCTTGCACCTCTTCCATGCTGTTCCTGGATAATTTGATTCCACCTCCATTGCAGTCAGGTAGCTGACCCTGCAGGAGTCATTCTTGGCCTTAAACTCTGAGCCCAACACCTTTGGGTGGCATAACTGACGTTTAAGAAAGGATACTTGCTCCCTCTTATTTCCCATCTCTAAACTCTGATCCTGGTGCACGGTTAAATTCCCTGTGCTCCTAAGGGGCTTGCCTGTAGGTAGGGAAGCTCTATGTATGCTATAAAATGTATAAGACCTAGTAGGTCTATGAAACTAAATGTGACTGTCATAATTTTGATCTCAGTATCTCGCAAAATTATCAGAAGTGTTTTGTAAACTGTAAAGTAATATACAAATGTTAGTGGTTGTTGCGATGGTTTTTTTATTTTATAAAATGCTTTTTTTTTTAATGCGAAAGTGATCTCTCTTGTAGAATTGGTTACATGAGAAAAGTCAGATGAACACAAAAAGCGCTAACTTTGCCACATGGCAGTTGTTCAAAATCTGCTTCCAAGGGTCACACTTGTGCGGTGTTGTTTGCCCTGAAATCCACCGTAAAGGCAAACTAGAGGTATGGACCATATTAACAATGAGCTTTGGAAACCAAACCAGTTTGGAGCAAATTGTAAGGGAATGTGAGACCAGTGTTTTACATTGTAAGATATACAAACTGAATTAATTAATGGGAAACTATTATTAGATGCAGGGTGGTTCTCCATACATTAACTACCTTGTCCTTGTAAACAGACCCTGCCTAGGATGGCTTACTTATAGGCTGTTACAGCTTGCACAGAGAAAGAAAGAAATGAAACTGGAGGCTCTTTGAATACAGCATAGTGCGGAAAAGCTCATTTACCTTTACTTTTTAAATCTACATGTCTTTTTCAAACGCTTAAATTATTTTTGCTGAACAGTAAGCTTAGGCGATGAGCCTGGATTTATACAGTTGTTCTCGAAATGAGCTTTGAAAGCATCATGCGGTAATTTTTTTCAAAATGGAAAAACTTGGTTAGGGGGCCATAGACCATTGTCCGGAAGGAGAAGAAATCAGTCAGTGTTTCTGTAAAGGTGGTTAACCCACAGGCAGAAACAACTGCTCAGGACATTTTGCAAATTTACATTTGCATTTGTTGATTCCTTATTAAACTGAATAACCAGGCACATGGAAGGTAAAGCCCTCTTTTAATTAAACCTCTTGGTGTGGGCCCATGTGACTAAATATGATGGAGCCGCTCCTGGGGTTTCTGCTACTGAAAATACTAACAATAATCATTTGTTTTGTTTTTATATTTAAACACATTATTACATAGCTTGGTGCAGAGATAATTACCAATTGTATCTCCTGTGTTTTTCTAATGTTCATTAATAACAATAAAGGGTTGTAGGTTAAAAACTCATTTAATTGCCTTTATGTTAATGACGTTATGAATAGCCTTAGCTACACGATTCTAATTCTGTCCAGTATCCTCTTTCTCAGTGGAGCCCCAGGAGGGCTGCTCATTTTATCAGCATTACTGATTCAGAGTTTTTCCTTGCAGGTGGGTTTTTGTACATAATCAGAATTAATGCACAACACATTTTGCAAGGAATGAAGTAGAAGCACTCGGAATAAGTAATTAACTAGAGTACCCAAGGAAATATGCCTGAGCATTTTTTTTAGCATATTCATAAAACATTAAGGACAGTCATAAACACAGTAGAAAAAATTTCCTGGTAATGTGTTTTTAGACTATTTTCTGGCTCTTTTTAAATTTTTTTATTTCTCCCATAGGGGGAAAATTGTTTTTTTAACTGAAAATCCCAGGGATGCAGATAAAATGCCCAGTGTGTGGCGCTTTGGGATTCAGTGTGCTTCTGCGCTGCTGCAAGCGAGCTGGCAGAGTCTGAGGACCATTCCCGTTCTCTTCCCCTGCTCCCATCTCCACCACACAGCTTACCAGGCAGGAAAGGGAGTGAATGCAGTTTGCAACATCAGAGGAGATGTGGCTCCCCGCCTATTCCCAACCTCTAGCATTAACCTCAGGGCATGGGAGAGAATGCCCGGGGAGGAGGAGGGGGCAAGGAAGGTAGTGCGGTGGCTATGTGGTATGCCACCCAGACCCCTCCCGCCTTAGACTGACACACTCATCTCTCCAGCTCTTGACGGCTGACAGCTCTCAGCTCAGTCACTGTTCTCAGGTCATCAAAGTCATGTCCCTACCCCCATCCCCAGGCATCTTGCATCCAATGACACATAAGTAGGAGAGTTTAAAATTCTGGTCTCCTTTGCCTCAAGGTGGGATAATTCAGAAGGCCATCCTGATATCGGAGTGCCCTGGGGGATTAGCTGAGGTCTTTGTCTTGCATCCTTCATCCCTCCTCATGATGCCGTTCCAGAGAGCACCCCCCAATAAACCTTCCGCGCGCAAATCTCAGAGTCTATTTCCAGGGGACCCATGACGGAAAGCCAGTGATCAACTTGCCCATCTCCACGCTGTCCGCCGCACACTGAAGCAGCAGGTTCTCCCCAGCCTCTTTGATCTTGCTGTCCTCTTAGGGTGCTTTGGGCACAGAGCTTGACATCCTGAATGGGACCAGGAACAGAGTGCAGAAACATTGCCCTTCCATTGAGCAAACATCACATGAGCTAAGGTATAAGAAAACGTTTTTAAAATCCTGGGCCTTGGAATTAGATGGGCAAATGCACATACTGGTTGTAGTTTTTGGACAAGTTACTTAACATCATTGAACCTCAGTTTCCCTATCTGCAAAGTGGGGCTGAAGGCACAGGTAACGTTTATACAGTGTTTAGCCCAGTGCCTGATACTCAATACATAGTAATGCTCCATAGAAACAACAGCTCACTTTTTCTTCTTTTCCATCTTCATATCATTATCCATATGGAAGTATGATTTTGGATGCTAAACATGAACATAATCTTCACCATTAGCCAGGTCAGTTTCTTCAAGACTAAGGTTTCTTTTGTTTTGTTTTGGTTTTTTGCCACACTGTGTGGCTTGTGGGATCTTAGTTCCCTGACCAGGGATTGAACCTGGGTCCTCGGCAGTGAAAGCGCTGAGTCCTAACCACTGGACCACCAGGGAATTCCCAAGACTAAGGTTTAGAATAGCCCTGGTTCTCATGGAGTTTAGCATTCAGTCTAAGTGGGAGCCCACAGAGGAAGGTGGCACAGGCCCAGCGCAAAGCTCCTGTCAAAGGAAGAACCCAGAATATTTATAAGATCCCAGGTGACTTAGAGCAAGGTCACATTTGGTTCTTTCAAACACTGGTAAGAAGTAGGCAATGGTATTAGTTTGCTAGGTACCTGGAGCCTTGTATGTATTAACGTATTTAATTCTTATAGCATCCTTAATTAGGTACAGTTATGCCCCTTTTACAATTGAGGAAACAGGTTCAGAGAGGTTAAGTAACTTGCCTTAGGTTACACAGCTAATAAGTTGCAAACCCAAACCCTTGCCTTTCACCATACCTTTTAACAGAGAACCCAAGGCTTGAAAATTTGTTTCAAATTACCTCCAATATCAGTATTTCCCAGCTAATTAGATGTACTATCCCTTTTTTAGGAAAAGTATCAAAAAATGCAAGTCCCATCCAAAGATCAGCTTATGGTGGTGCCCGGTACTCATGGACATCTCGCAGTGAAGTCAAAGCGTCCTGGTGAATAGATTCCTTGCTTTGCCCAAGGCATTATAACCTGGAAGCACAGTGGCCTTGATCTTAAAATTAGAGACACCTGCATCAGAAGCTGAGTTTAAGAGACGTGGGAGTAATTATTGTTCAAAACAATGTCGCATTAGATTTGGGTTAATCTCATTGTATGTTCAAAAGTGCATTGAGTACAAGAACACTATTTTCTTATAATGCTATAGATTTGTATAGCACATAAAATTTTATCAAATGCTTTTATACTTAGCTGACTTCATAACAACTTGGTGGAGTGGATATTAGAGTTCCATTTGCCAGATGATAAAGACTTCACTTCTTTTTTTTTTTTTTTTTTTTAAGACTTCACTTCTTTAAGGAACCCATTCGATTGCCAAAAGTTCACTTGGCAGTAGAGATGAGTCTAGATCCCCATTCTTTTGACCCTTGGCTATTCAAAGTGTGGTCCCTGGGCCAGCTATGTCAGCATCACCTGGGAGTTTGTTAGAAATGCAGACTCTCAGGCCCCATCCAGGTCTATTGAACCAGAATCTTTTAATAAAATCCCCGTAAATTCATATGCATATAAGTGTTTGAGAAGCTCTGTCTCCACTATCTTACTGTCTCCAAACCTCTCTTCTCTAGAGTCTAGACTGTAAGCCCCATGAGGGCTGGGTCTGCATCTGGCTTGTCTACCATTGTACCCTTCTCGCTTGCCCAGTGCCCAGGCCAGAGCAGGCATTCCATTAGACACATTGACAGCTCTGTCACTGGGTAGTTGGGCCTGCCAGCCAGTTAGTATCTGTATCCCTTCTAGAGGAAACAACATAAGTTCTCATGTTCCTGAAAGTCTACCATCAGCACAAAGGTATTCACCTTATTCATATGAAAAAGGTGAAGTCATGCTTGAAAAATATACTGAAACCTGTGGTTTGCCATCCTGTTTCTCAGCCTACCAAACCAGTGCCTATAGGAGTGGGAACATTGTACTGTGTAATTATGTAAATGAAAACAACATAAATGAAGAGAAGGGCTATTTATATCAAGTGCTGCTAATTAAAGGAGAAATAATGGGTCCTGCTGAGAAAGGATATAGCCAGAGAGAGCAAGAAAAACTTCCTGCCAGTAAAGACTAGTAGACAATGGGACAGTTTTCCTAGTGGGATAATTATGACTCCTGGAGAAGGTTGTCCAAGGCAAGATGAGATAAGTACTAGGCAAGTATAATGTACTTCCAACCTTATTATCGATGATGCTTTCAGGCACCAGCTCTGGGTCACAGATTTTGAATATACTAAATGCTTAATTCAGAGCTGCCCTTTCACCCGAAAGATCTCAGGGTAAGAGAAAAAAGTGTGCACCAGTCCAGTGCTCTCTGATTTAACTCTTCACTGAAATACTCTAGGAATAAATGACGGAACAGGAAATCATAACCCCCACTTCGCTCTTGCACCCAGAAGGTGATTTCCATTTCAAACAGCTGATAGAACAACAATGTGGTCATCAAAAACCGTGAAGATGATCCCCCGAACCCTGCCTTATTTTTCTTCAAGATCACTCTAAAAAAAATAATTTAAAGGCAGGAGATTGATGGTGGAAGGGAAAGCCTTCTATTCAGAAAATCAATGCAGATTGAGGTATCATAAGGAGATGTTGATTTATAAGCTGCTGCGTTGAAAATGACTTGCTTTCTCATTAGTTGGACCTGGGTCATGGCTATGATACAAATAAGGCAAATAATTTAAAACGTATGCTTGCAGAGTATGTTTGACTTTCAATTTGTCCTTGGAAGATTTGGGACCTAAGTAAAGAAAGATTCGCAGTGAAGTTAAAAGGTTGCTCGTCACAGATGCTACAGAGCAATGCCCTGAAGAGCTTGCGTTCTAGGAGAGAAAGACCTAGGTTTGGATCCAGATGCACCCCAGTATTTCTGGCACCTTGTCCAAGCACCTTATTTCTTTTTTTTATTTTTTCTTTATTTTTTTTCTTTTTTTTGTGGTATGCGGACCTCTCACTGTTGTGGCCTCTCCCGTTGTGGAGCACAGGCTCTGGACGCACAGGCTCAGCGGCCATGGCTCACGGGCCCAGCTGCTCCGTGGCACGTGGGATCTTCCCGGACCGGGGCACGAACCCGTGTCCCCTCCATCGGCAGGCGGACTCTCAACCACTGCGCCACCAGGGAAGCCCCTAAGCACCTTATTTCTCTAGGTCTCCTGTTCCTCATTTGTAAGATGTAGGTAACATTAGAAGCGACCTCTAAGGTGGCTGGGAGGAATAAATGACATAGTTCCATTCCATAAATGAAATATGCATTGCCTGGCTGAGTTGGGCTCTATGTAAATGCTAGCTGTTTTGTTATATGAACGAATAGCCTCTATTTTGAAATATTTCCAATTTTATATGTACTTATGTACTTTTTGGGGGGATTGAAACGAAGAGAATTGAGAAAAGTTATCTGGAGACTATTTCTTGCCTTCAGTGAGCTTACAAACTAATTGGGAAAATGATGTGGTTACAGGAAACTATTAAGGAAAATGAAGAGAATGTGATGAAAGCTGAAGGAAAGATGGTGGCCAAAGGAGGAGAGAGGTGAGGAAATGGGGAAAACCTGATTAAAGGCAGGAGCAGTGGGGAAAGGCTTCAAGGAGAAATAAACTGGCGGGGCCCCGGGGGCCATGAGGATCTCGAGAAGGGTGACGCACCGCACAGCAATGACATCATCCTAGACTGTTCTTGAACTACCCAGTTTATCGGACAGGCACATTTTACTTGGGAGAGGCTCTGGTGAGCGTATGGTGGCTTGTCTTTGTGGCATCCTATGTATTACATTCTGAGTGGCTCCAGGACAAGATATTCATTCATTCATGTTTATTGAACATATAGTGTATGCTAGGCATTGGGGCTATAGATATGAACAGGAGAAACCATGCCCTGACCTTTCCAGGGCTCAAATTCTAGTGGTGGAGGTATAAAATAAGCACATGCATCTCTAACATCATATCGGTAGAGATTAAACAGGGCAAGGAACAGAGAAGGATGGCGAGTGGTTATTTTATATAAAGCAGCTGGGGAGGTCTCTTTGAGGGTGTGACCTAAGAGCACAGGCCTGGAGACTGGAAGAAGAGTGTTCCCAGGCAGAGGGAACAGCAGAGCAAAGGGGCCAGGGTGGGTTTGCCTTTCCTGCTTGGAAACAAGGCCGGTGCCGCCAGAAAGGAGTGAACGCGGCCATCCACGTGCTGTGTACAGATTTCTTCCACAGCCTGCCAGGTACGTCTGCCCAAATGACACAGTAATGAGCGAAGTAAAGTTCAGAATCGTTGATCACGCTTTCAAAAGTAAGTTAACGAATAGAGTTGAAGGGATACTAGTGATGCCATTGGCATTTTCAAGCTGATGAACTCATTTATCTCATGAATACCAGGCAGGTTTAAGATGTTGGATTGCTTAGGCTACAGTTCAAACGGTGTCCTGAGTTTGAATTATTTTCCATGCTAAAAACCCCAATGGTCATTGTTATTTAGTAAAATTACTTTGTTTAGTAAAAAGCCATGAAACAGGTATATTTCGTGATAAGAGCAAATGAGCGCGTTGTGCTCTGAAACCTTCATCGTGGGACTTCCCCCTGAAGGGTACCATATTATAGTCTAACACCAGTAATTCAAGTGACAACGTGTTGTTGCAGGTCTATTAGACTGAAATCTTGAACTAAATCTGTCAAAAGTTTTCTTTTTTTGCAAACTGGCTAAAACGTTTAGTGGTAGGGAAAAAAAAAACCACCGTGGAAGCAGTATGTTAAGAAACCTTTGTTTCAGCATGAAGGAAGAGTTGTTTTTATTTAACCATTTCTGCCAACAGTCTGATAACATAGTTCAATTTTGATTTGCCCATTTTCTTAAACCGCGCTGATAAAACATAGACATCTAACGTGCACACGATAATACTTCAACCTCCTCACTAGAGGGAGAGAATAATTACTGATATGTATGTGTAGACGGTGTGTTCCTCAGCTTCCTGATTCCTTCACCTTTCTGTGGAAAAGACTCTTGGGGCGTGATTGAGGAAAAAGTGGTTTTTCCTTCCAGATGGATTCGTTGGCTAGGGCAATATTTTTAGTTATGCCAATAAAACGAAAGGGAGACAGAAAATCAGGCAACTGCCAGAGTGGTTAGTGTGGGACTATTACCAAGGCAGAAATGAGGCCAAAGAGATGATAAATGTCTGCCTCTCACCCACTCCATCAGCTGAAGCCTGACCGGGATCCTCTTTTCCATCTGAGCTCCAAGCAAGCTACCATTTTTTATAGCAGCACTTAATAGTGGACATTAACTTAGCCCTCCCCAAAAGGGCTGACCTGCAGGCTACACTCGTGCTTCTCCAAAGTGTAATCACTTGCTCACTCAGTAATTTTACCAAATAGCGTGCACCTTTTCCAGCCACTTATTGGCCAATTAAGTCGTTCTCACTGAGGGGGTCCAGCTGGCTTCAAGTTATCTAAGATGAATTGATTGAAGACATTCTGCAATCTATGAACCCAGTTTAATGATCTAGGTGATAATACTTGTAATTCTTCTCAGTCAGGGGAATTTGCTGCAGCTGTTGTTGCCCATGTTCTGATACACTGATGTACCAGAAAAGCATTAATCCGCCCTCAGAGTTCCCTGGCAATTACCGCATTGTGAAAAGGGAAATTTAAAATTCACTCAGCATAGCCAAGTGAAAACCATCTTTCCGTTGATGTGTTTTTATTTTATCCCACTGTAAATGTTTTTTTAAGGTGGAATATGGGAAGAATATGTTAATGGTAACACCTCATCAGGAATGGAGAAAACCAACTAAACGCTCATTCAATTTTACTGCTGAAAACAGCTCATCAAATGTTTGAGGTACAAAAAAAAGCACTGCTTTAAGGCAAGAACATGATTTTCTAAAATATTGGGGTGAGGGTCCAAGGGCTAAAGTCATTATTTTTGTATGAAATGTTTGTTCCCACTCCCTGGATTCACGGCCATTGAAGTGATAATGAAGCAGAGTCACACAGTGACACAGGCCTTCAATGTATCTCCAAACACTTTTCTGCACAGTGACATATTTTTTTAAAAGTAATCATTAAATAATTTGCTTGCTTTCCTATCTGTGCGTGTGTTCCCTGAACCGCTGAAATGTTAATCCTCCTCCCTATGAAGCAAATACTATAAATAATACTCTGGAGGTTTTTCTGGGTGTTGCAAATTCAGTATACTTAGGAACACTCTATCCTACCGTGGGTCTGTGAAGTTTATGTTTACAAACTGAAAAGCTGGTTTTGATTTTCTTACGAAAGTGGCAGCTGTGATATTAATTTACACTGCACTGAGGAACTGCCATCCTTCTCTTTCTGGAGAGTGGGTTCCTTTTCCCTGAGAGGTGTGATTGAACTTGGCTTTGGGGATGTGTGACTTGCTGGGAAAGGCTGGTGCTTTTGATGAGATTTTAAATTCTTTCCAATGATGCTGGAAAAACAAGAGACTAGGGAGGATGTATTTTAAAAGTTGAGTGTAGGCTTTGTGGGAAAACTTAATTGGACCATGGTCATGCTTTAGACTTATGAGTCCAAATTTAACCAAGAGCATCAGACAAGGAATGACATTTTCCTTTGTTTTTCTAACCAGGAAAAGGCAAAGCCAGACAGAGCTTTGGGGTCTGGCATGAAACAAACTGAATTTTCACTGAGAACAAAACATCTGATTATTCAAAGAACTCTTTTCTGCATTTGTTTTTTTGCCTCTATGTGCCCCCTTTTATTGACGGGTTAACCTAACTTAAAATGTTTTAACTACTGTAAATGAAAAATCTTATCCAAGTGGGGTTAATAATAATAGCTAACAATGAACACTTGCCACATGCCAGACTCTGGTTCTGAGAACCTACCTGGAATATAAGTCAATTAATCCTCCCAACAACCTATGAAGTCAATGCTCTTATCATCCTCATTTTACAGATGAGGAAATGGAAGAACAGAGAGGTTAAGTAACTTGCCCAAAGTCACACAGCTAGTAAGTGCCAGAGCCAGGGTTTGAACCAAGTGTGCTAGTGTCTCTGTGTTTATTGACTGCAGACTGTCTCTCTGACTTCTCATAGGTACAGAGCTTCAAGTTATCTCTGTTTTAGCCTTCCAGCCTGTTTCCCATGTTATCTCCACAGGGAAATAATTACAGAACTGCAAAAGGACAACTTATGTTACAACAAACAGAAACCGCAACTGCTCCAAGTGCTTTTCTTCAGGAGCCCTTACCCCAGATCTGTTATCTGGACCTAACCTCCAAAGAGCTCAAAGTACTTCACAAATTTACTTGAGTCATCAATATGTTAGCAAAGTGTCAGAAGGGTAGATATTCTGCACTTTTTTTCTTTTGCAGATTAAATCCAAAAAATGAAATGTCAATTTGACCTTGAACTCATTTCTCCTGGGTCTTAGCCTGGTATTTCCTCTGATGCCATTTTATCTCATTGAAACATGGATATACCTGTCCCTTTCCATACAAATTCAGATTATTCTTGGGGACAAAGAGTCTCTTTTATCTACATCCAGCACTGTAATAGCTGTTGAAAAAAATTAGCTCATATAATGCATGTGAAGTTCTGGTGTGGAAATAGAGATGTAGAAGGGGAAAAAAGCTAAATACCATCTGAAAATTACTTTCTGTCTGAACTTTACAGATGAAGAAACTGAGGCTAAGGTCACATACCAGCTTTTATTTTTTTTATTGCTTAGGGCTTTGCCTTCAAGAAACAAAAATGAATTATAATATGAAAGTGTTTTTAGTGAGCACTTATTTATTTTCTTTAAAAATATAAATGATCTCTATTAGAGTTTCATAGGTTAGGGCCTCTCATTATATACTCACAAAGCACTCTGTACTTTCCTTAGCGTCCAATACAACTGTAATTAATTAATGCATGCATAATTTCTTGTTTAAGTTTGATTTCTCTAAACAAAAAGTCCTGTGAGGGCAGGAATGTGACTGTGGTTTCACTATATCATCTGCAGTGTATCTGGCACTGTTTTGTTTTAAATTAATAAGCTTTATGTTTTAGAGCGGTTTTAGGTTTACAGCAAAATTAAGCAGAAAGCACAGAGAGTTCCCTTTCATCCCTGTCACCACACATACACAACTTCCCCCCCTATAGACTAAAACAGTGTTTTAAACTAAAAGTAAAACAGTTCTGTCTTAGCTAGAGAATAACAGAGCTGTTAAAAACAAGGAGGTCTCTAAAATTTTGATGTAACTAAGATAGAGGTTTTTCTCTGTCATGGAAGTCTGGCTGACTCTGGCTGGAGGGGGAGCTGTTCCATGAAGCCAGGAGGGATCTGCCATCCCCACCATACGGCTTCCAAGGCTGCTCAAGTTGTCACCATTTCCAGGGGGTCGGGAGGGTGACAAGCCAAAATCCAGCACGTGGAGCCCTTCTTAAGTCGGAGACGACACAGAAGCTTCACACATCTCTTTCTCTCACATCCTATTACCCTAAACTTTAGGCTCATGGTCACTTCTAGCTGCCAAGGAGGCTGGAAAATGTAATTGCTGGCTGGGTGGCCATGTGCCCAGAAATACAGGTGGATTTTGAAGGACGACTAGTAGTCTGACACACCCATGATGAGCAACGTTTATTAAAATAGACAATCCAATGAACTTGAATTATGAGGAACCAAAGCCGTGAAACTCTAATCTTAAAGTGTCTCAATAGCCTCTTCTCACCAATGAAGCCACTTCATTCGTAACAGGAATATTAGGCATGGAAGAAAGAATGGAATTATATAACAAGACGAAGCTGAACAGAAGAAGAGAATAATGTGAGGAACTGGTTTGTGGTTTATCTTTCCTTTTCCAATGAAGAACATGCTATAGTAGGCAGCCTCTAGGGTGGAACTCAATGACCTCTGCTTCTTGGTATTCTTACCCTTGGAAGTCCACCTCCACTCCCTTTCATGTGGGCTGGATTTAAATTGACTTGCTTCTAACAAATCATAGAATATGGCAGAAGAGATAGGTTGTCACTTAACAGATTAGGTTACAAAAAGATTGTAGCTTCCACCTTGGGACCCCTCTCTCACTCTCTCACTTATTTGCTCTGAAGGAAGCCAGCTGCCACATTGTGTGAGCTGCTCTAAGGAGAGATCCATGGGGCAAGGACCTCTAGGCAACAGCCAGTGAGAAACTGAGGCCTCTGTCTAATAGTCTGTGAGGAACTGAATCCTGACACCTGTCAAGAACAATATACACAAGCTTGAAAGCATGTTCCCTGCAAGTCGAGCCTTCATATGAGACCACAGCCCTGGTCCAAAGCTTAATGCAACCTCATGAGACACCTTGAGCCATAGGCACCCAGCTAAGCTGCACCCAGGTTCCTGACACACAAAGACTTGAAATAATAATTGTTTGCGAGTTTCAGCTATTAAATTTTGGGGTAATTAGATGACTAATACAATCTGATCTAGATGACTCGCCCGTCTAAAGATGAACAACTAACTAAGCACTTCATAAATCATACAAATGCCAATCACTAGAAAGTAGATTCTAATTGTCCTATAAATTTCTAGTAGTGATTTTGTGTAATGAGCATCTTTATGTGATCTAATTAACCAAGACTATCATTTAATCCACTGGTTTCCAAAGGTTGGTCTTGGAATCTTTAGGGGTCCCCAAGACTCTTTCAGGGGATCCAGGAAGTCACAACTACTTTTGCAACATTACTGAAATGTTATTTGTCTATTTCACTTTCATTCTCTCATGAGTGTACAGTGGAGTTTTCCAGACACTGCATGTTATGGTATGATGTAATTTTCTGACAGTTTATGGAATGTATGCTTGTGTAATATTGTATTTTCTAGAATTTTCTAAGGTAGCAGATTTAAGGTATAAAAATACGCATTTTCTGAAATTAACTCAGTTGTTCTCAGTACTTCTGTGCTCTAAGTAGTTACCTTCAATTATAACTTGTATAATCTCCATAACCTTTATATTGTCCAACTGATTATTTTGAAATACCAAAGTTGTTCCTGAATCTATGCAGAAACACAACAAAAAAAATATACTTCTATTGTCTTGTTCTGCTGTGATGTTTTGAATTTTCTGTTTTAATTTGGTAAGTGTTGAGTAGATATACTCCTATGGGGATTATATCCTATTATAATAATCCTATTATATTGTTTATGGAACAAAATCTCTTAAGATTCTCAATAATTTTTAAGAGTATACAGGGGTTGTGACGCCAAAAAGTTTAATTCATCCATTGACAAATGTGATTGAACCCCTAGACGTGTTCTGCATTGTGCTAGGTACTGTGAGTGACACAAAAGTATGAACATAACATTCTCCCTTAAGTTGCTTAATATCTAGTTGTGGAGATAAGACTAATTTGTTGTCTGATATATGCTGTGAAGCTAAATGTTGTACTAGAGACTGTAAGTGCAGTAAAGTACATGGAAGGGAGAGGTTGGGGCTGGGGAGTCACTGCGGGATGACAGCGCCAGAAGAAAGGTATCTCAGTCCTCCTAATGAGAACCTCCATGAATGCAAAGGGAAAATATGAGGAGAAAACAGTGGGGAAATGTATCATATAAGGTGCCAGGAGAGCAAAGCCAAGTCTCCAGCGGCTCTCAGCTGCATGTTGTGCTTTGATTTGGGGAACTTCTGTGGGAGCTCTGTCTGCCAAGTGCTTTCTACTTGGATGGGTGACCTCTGAAGCCTCACCCTCAAAAGGCAGGCACAGTTCTGGCGCACACTTCCCATATGTAGGAAACTTGGAACCTTGTGGCCTGTAAAACTCAACTTCATTGTGTCGAAATCGTACCCAGAATTTTGAAGATGTGACCAATGTTATGTGTATGTTAGTCTCAAGATATTTGTCTGTTTGAGGTGTGAAATAAAATTCATATTTTATGGCAAGACAAGAAAAATATAAACGTAAAAATCTTCTCTGCCCTTTGGCCTCCTCTCTCCCCTCTACTGTGCGTTGTGTATCTGCATTACGCATGGACCAAACCTCTCCATCGGCAGAAATACCTGCTCAGCCATAAAGATCAACAGTCTCTTAGCACCAACAAGACAAACTGCTTAAAAGATAACATTCCTTTCCACAGCAAAGGAAGTCATAAACAAAATGAAAAGACAACCTACAGACTGGGAGAAAATATTTGCAAACAATGCAACCAACAAGGTCTTAACTTCCAAAATATACAAACAGCCCATACAGCTCAATAACAAAACAAAAAAACCCAATCAAAAAATGGACAGAAGACCTAAATAGACATTTCTGCAAAGAAGACATACAGATGGCCAACAGACACGTGAAAAGATGCTCAACATAGCTAATTATTAGAGAAATGCAAATCAAAACTACAATGAGGTACCACCTCACACTGGTCAGTATGGCCATCATCAAAATGTCTACAAATAATAAATGCTGGAGAGGGTGTAGAGAAAAGGGAACCCTCCTACACTGTTGGTGGGCATGTAAATTGGTATAGCCACTATGGAGAACAATATGGAGGTTCCTTAAAAAACTAAAAGTAGAGTTGCCATATGATGCAGCAATCCCACTCCTGGGCATATATCCGTAGAAAACTCTAATTAGAAAAGATATTCACCCCAATGTTCATAGCAGCACTATTTACAGTAACCAAGACATGGAAACAACCTAAATGTCTAACAACAGATGAATGGGTAAAGAAGATGTGGTATATATATATCATATATATGTATATATATTACTCAGCCATAAAAAAGAAGGAAATAATGCCACTTGCAGCCACATAGGTGGATTTAGAGATTATAATACTGAGTGGAGTAAGTCAGACAACGACAAATATCGTATGATATCACTTATATGTGGAACATAAAATATGATACAAATGAACCTAGTTACAAATCAGAAACAGACTCACAGACATAGAAAATAAACTTATGGTTACCAAAGGGGAAAGGCAGGAGAGGGATAAATTAGGATTAGCAGATACACACTACTATATATAAAATAGATAAACATCAAGGTCCTACTGTATAACACAGGGAAATCAATATCTTATAACAAACTGTAATGGAAAAGAATATGAATAAGAATATATACGTATAACTGAATCACTTTGCTGTACAGCAAAAGCTAACACAACATTGTAAATTAACTATACTTAAAGAAAAACAAAATAACTTTCCTTCTTGATCTTGTAAGGGGTCACGATGACTCACCGCTTTGTGCTTATAGATCTGGGTTGTGCAAATTATCTATGTCATTTAATGTGCAGCCCTCTGTCTCACAAAACCTGTATAACTATGCTTTGACCTCTAATGGGTGGAACCTCAGAGATTTTTGAGAGGCTGTTCCTGGGTTATAATCCTCAATTTGACTCGAATAAAATTTTCCACTTCTTTCTTGAAATTGATTAATATTTTGTCAATAGGGGATATCACAGCACTTATTTTGCTGAAAAGAAGATAAAAGTCACTGCTTTGGGCAAAAGATGACACTGCTTCTTTTTGTCCAGTAGGAATTAGAAAACTTGGGCTAGTCTGCCATATAAGGGTATGGAATCTTCTAATAGCTTCAGTTTCCTGACCCTCAATTTTACCATCTGTAAAAGGGGGATATTTTTCCTACACATCTTACAATGTGACTAGAATGATCATACAAGAGAATTTATATGAAAGTGTTCAAGAAATTGTAAAGCTCTATTTAAATTCACAATCATAGTAACCTTAAAAAAAAAAGCTAACACGTATTGACCACTTACATCATCATGCTAAGCACTGTTATAAGTGCTTTCCTTACATTATCTCAATTACTTGAATATGTTTTATATTATTAAGCTGTAACATAGTATTGAGAACTTCATCAAGATCACTGGATTCATGGCACACAGAACAGAATGTCAAAACAGTAAATTCTCAAAAAAAAAAAAACCAAGAAACAAGAGTTCCTGTTTGCTCAAGAATTCCTTAATTCTTGGACTCTGGGAAGCATAAAGGAAAGTTCATCTTAAAGGACAAATTTGTTCCCTCCTCTAATATAGGTAAGGTGTCCAGGGTACAGATTATCTGTAAATTACAGCAAAACCTCCCTTAATGGAGAAGCAAATTTTTTGTCAGAAACTTTATAACCGTTCTAGGATATTAGAAAAGGAAATGTAATGCCATTCAAATGCAATAAATCTTAATAGCTTCAAAGACCCTCTAAGCAAAAAAGATGTATCTGGAATACTTGGAACAGAAGAATGGGAAGTGAAGAGATTGAACTTGGCCCTTTCAGATAAAAAAGCCTTAGAGGATGTGACCTGGGTTAAGGCAGAGATAGGTTCCATGTGCTAGACTCAGTCAACCTCCACGGAGAGAAGGGAGCTTCCTGGAAGTAGTGACCTTTGGGGCTCCACATATCACAAACTCACATAAAAACATATGTATTAGAGAACACACAGGCACCTCTGTCACCCGGGATTGATGATTAGCATTGACACAGCATCCACTCTCATGACACAGTTCGAAACCCGGGAAAATGCCTCTCTGCATCTCTTGCACTTTGTCCCTTGAAGAGCATCTGAAGCCACAAGGGTTTGTGGATTGTACCACCATCTATGCAGGAGAGAGACAGTGCCCTGGAGTGTGGGGAGGATTTGACCGGCAGAAGCACTTAGGTAAAGAAAAGGTAAATTAACTTGTCAAATCCTTCCTCTTATGTAGTGTGAACTCCATAGACTTTTGCATAATAAAGTACCATTTCCCAATAGCACCAAGCATCCATCTTCTCTTTGTGTTCCAACTTGTTTCCACAGGTACTTGGAATTGGTACAGTATTCACTACAGTTGCGTAGAGTAGAAAAGGAATATTTTGCAACAATTCCCATCACTCCTAAAATTGTATGTTAGTCTAGATATAACCTCTAGGAAGCATGATACCTACTCTTTACATTGGTAACTAGATGGCCTCTGAACGCTGGAATTGCAAATAGTTTTACTTCTATCAAAATGTTTAAAAAGATGTAATTAAAATTTCCAAAAATTAACACTAAAACTCAGCTTCATTTAAATAATTTAAAAATTCACCGAGGGTAATGTCTAAGACGTAATGGTGGCAATGGGGTTGATAAACAGAAAGTTTTACCATACAGAACATTGGCCAGAAGTCCAAAAATACTTATGTGTTTGTCATATACAACACACTTTTGAATCGTTTTATTGGGAGATATGATGTCAACTGTTTCAACAGCAATTCAAAGATCATATACTATATTTTCTGAATATACTTTATTTTCTATAAAATATACTATATTTTCTGAATCTTCCCAAAGATGAAATAGTTTGATGAAGCAAAGCAATGACCTTAAAGTCATTTTTGGACCTGTATGATGGGAATGCTGTCTGGAACTGTTAAAGCAATTAGATTGAATAAGATACAAGATGCACCTCAAGAGTTAACTGAAACAACAGAAGAATCTCAAAATAAAGCATGAATCAAGATTTTAGTGAAAAATTAATTTTCATTTCATGCTATCCATAGTTATTTGATGTTACTGTTGCTTATTATTAATATTACCAAAACTTAACAAAAAATGTCAACATTTGGCTATTTCTCTTATAAAAGAACTAAAAAAAATTCTTTTTTAATTTTTAAAATTTATTTTATTTATTTATTCTTGGCTACATTGGGTCTTCGTTGCTATGCACAGGCTTTCTCTAGTTGCAGTGAGTGGTGTCTACTCTTCATTGCGGTGCGGCTTCTCATTGCTGTGTCTTCTCTTGTTGCAGAGCACAGGCTATAGGCGTGCGGGCTTCAGTAGTTGTGACGCATGCGCTCAGTAGTTGTGCGGCACGGGCTTAGTTGCTCTGTAGCATGTGGGATCTTCCCGGACCAGGGCTCAAACCCCCGTCCCCTGCATTGGCAGGCGGATTCTTTTTTTTTTTTTTTTTTTTGCGGTACGCGGGCCTCTCACTGTTGCGGCCTCTCCCGTTGCGGTACACAGACTCCGGACGTGCAGGCCCAGCAGCCATGGCTCACAGGCCCAGCCGCTCCGCAGCATGTGGGATCCTCCCGGACCGGGGCACGAACCCGCCTCCCCTGCATCGGCAGGCCGACTCTCAACCACTGCGCCAGTGGATTTTCTAAATCAAAATAAACTGCAAGTAATTTGTTGAAAATATTCCAATAAAATATAATAACATTAAAGCAAGGAAATGAAAATGTTTACCTATCAAACAGGTCATTCACATATAAATAATTACTAATTATTTCTAATTTTAATGAAGACCATGTTTCTGGTCATTATAGATTAGAATGTAGTCTTAATTAAAGAGAAATTTGAACAAGTTAAATAATGCCCTGCTAATTTTTGTTTCTTTTATAATAACCCAATATTGGAAAATTTGAAATAAGAATCTAAGAAATACTGTATGTATCTAGATGTTCACCTAAAAGATATTCCTTTAACATATTCATTTTAAAAATGATAGCAATACACTTGATAGTAAAAGAGCTTATAATATTTTTTGCAATAATGCTACTTTTTCACATGTGACTTCATTACGGTTTTTTTAATATATGTAAAATTTGTATGTAAAGTTCATTTCCTAATTTATAATAATTTAATGGTTTAATAATTTATTGACAATTCCAGTTACTCCTGCCTTAGCAGAGTGAAGTTTCTTCAACTGAAATGAATAATAAACAAACAAACAAACAAACTACAATGACTTAAGAAATATTGGCTAAATTGTCATTACTGTCAATAGAACACTTGAAAATCTTAGTTATACCTATATAATTAGTGATTTTGCTAAAGTGAAGACTATCAAATTAATTTCATATAGTAAACATATTAATTAACTATGGATGTATTACTCATCCAAGTATCACCAGCTCATCAACAGGACATGTAGACGTGCGCAATTATGATTAATTCAGTCATCTTTGATCGTTTCCGTCAGTCATATAAAAAACATAGTTTTATGTACATTTTCTCATTTATCATTATGAATATTCATTTGTCAAGGTAAGAAGATAGAACATATTTTATTTAACAGTTTTTAGCTTTATTTGTAACTTCTAAATATTTAGATATAGAACCTATAGGCCTCCATTTGTTCTCTTGCCTTGAGCCACACAATGTTAAGAGTGGGTCACTGCCTGGAGGGAGGTGGGTATCGACCTTGGGCCCACCCTCCTCTGGTGAGTTGTCCTAGAGGATGAAACCAGAGAGGCCCTTAGGTGTAGCTGGGCAGCCAAGGTAGGATTTTACACACCTTCCCCATCGCATACTCAGCAGGGGACCCACATTCTCACTGTTGTCCAACAGTCTTTAACAAGAGGGTAAACTTCTACAGCAACATTTAAAAATGCAAATGCACAATTATGGTGATGCCTTCCTGTGAATGACTTAGTTGGTGTAGTCTTCCAAGTTCAGCCATCCTTTGGCTGAATCATTCATTAACGAAGAGTGCACTGTCCTTTCACTATGGACAGTCCCCATCTGATTGGTACTGTTTGGTTTAGAGAGGAGAGGAAAAGTGAGTTGAGGAATTGAGAGAAGTCTTAAAATATGTGAAGGATTTTCCTGAGGGATTAGATTTCATGTGCATGCAGTGACCCATGCAGCCTGCATGGTTGTTCAGGCTGTGATCAAGGGTACTCAGCTGAGGGGCAGTGGGGACTGAAATCCAGCTCCTGCTCTGCTCACCAAGCCAGATGCCCGGATGCCAGGCTGAGTCAGCCAAAGGGGGCGTCTTTCTCTCATTCTCACAAAGGTGCTCTGTCGGCCAGCTGGGCCCTACCTACATGACTCCAGAGGACAGAATTAGGCCCAAACAGTGAAAGTTATATAGATGCTGTAAGGAAAAGGTGGTTTTTATAAACTTGATCTTGTTAATTCTTATAACAATCCTGAAAAGTAGGTACAATTATTGCCCTCACTTTACAGAAAAGAAAACTGAGGTTGAGAAGTTAAGCACCTTGCCCAGCATTTGAAAATGGCAAATGTAGGATGCAAAGCCAGGCTTCTCTCATTAAAAAAACACGTATACCCATTCTACTCTGCACTATGATATGCTTGCTAACAATTCGAGCAATTCTATGATGAAATATGCTGTTTCTGAAGCTAGGATTGCCATATTTCTTTAAGTGTCTAAGAATAATTGAATGCCAACTCATCAGATATGCCATAGAGGGGACTCACATACCCATGAATAGTTGAATCAGGTGATGCCAACACAGTCCAGGTTCAGTCGGGAAAACAGAAGGCACTCGATGTATTTCAAGTACAAAGGATTTCAATGTAGGGAATTAGAGGCATAACCGACCACCGGCAGAGTTAAGGAGCCAAGGTCAGAGCAGACACTGGAGATGATCTCAGGCCGCCACACTAAAGCAGATGGTTCACTAGAGTGCAAATTTTAAGAACCTCTGGAAAGCTCCTGGCTTCTTTCTCAGTCTATAGCACCAATTGAGGTCATTCTTTAGAATCTCGCATCAACTCATGTTGCTAGCTGTAAATTATGGCCTCTGCTCTCTGGCCTTTCAATTCTCATGTGAGTGTCTCTTACTGGAAGAGACGCTGACTCTGAGCAGGACTGCAGGGAAAGAGAATTGTGAGAGATGTTGTTCCTGGCTAGAAGAGTGGTGGTGAAGCAAAATTCTTAAGCCCTGTCCCACCATAATGATGTAGGGTTCTATGCTACTTACTAGTTATCAGACTTCCTCTTATTTTATAGTGAGTTGGAAGTTAAAAGAGCAGGAAGTTATCAGGCGCCTTCAAGACCCCTTGTCACGGCGGGAAGGTATAGTACAGAAAGAAGTGTACCTGCAGAGGGAATTCCCTGGTGGTCCAGTGGTTAGGACTCTGGCTTTCACTGCCAAGGGCGTGGGTGGGACCCACAAGCCACGCAGCCAAAAAAAAAAACACATTAAATAAGAAAGAAATGTACCTGCAGAAGCTATAGGTAAATTTTCACATGTCATCATTTTGCCTAAGATTAGAGCAACCTCAGTTGGGCTGGCCCAAAGAAAACCAGGTAGCTGCAAAAGTAGGCCTGCTCCTCAGACCTTAGGCCTGCTCTAATTTTAGAAAATTTAGTGTTCACACAAAGGATTATGCTCACAGGAAATAGATTGTATTATGAATGACAAGTTTTAGGAGGCAATCTTTTTATGTATGGTGAATCATCAAATTTAGCTGGAAGGAAGCTAGACATCATTTGGTCAGAGGTACCCCAGACCATTTCTCTGAGAGCATGGTTGGAAGGTGTGGGTAGTATCAGGATGCCCTTCACTAGGAATCCTGGCCAACCATCCACAGGGAGAAATGGTGGCCAATAGGGCAGTGATAATGGATTTGCAGAGCTACCTCTTAAGGATTCAAGACTTACCAATATTGCCCAACATGCTGGTTGGCAACACCCCTATTTTACTGCAACGATCAAGGGAGGTCAAGGGACTAAGTGAAATCACAAGCAAGTTAATGGCAGAGTCAAGACTGGAACTCAAGTGCTTCTATACCCAGCCTGAGATGTTTTCCATGTTAGCATCCTCCACTTTTCATTCTATTGCATCATATCTATGTATCTATCTATCTATGTGTCTATTATCTATCTATCCTACCATTCTTCCTTCTACCTACCCCTCTATCTTTCTATATCCATCTAATCACCTAGCTATGTAATCTCTCCTTTCATCCATCCATGTATGTACATGAGACTCTATGAAGATATGAGAAGGCATTTATTTCATTTTCTAGAGTTAATGGAAGAAAGGGAGTAGGAAACAGGGGAGCTATTGATTTTGTTTGTATGTTTTGGCTCCCACCTGAGTAAAGAAAAAGGTTTTAGTCACCAACACAGCATCATAACAATAGCAGGACCTATGAATTTTTCCAATATGTAATTCCAGGCTGAAGACAATGTATTTGAAAAACAGCCTAGTGTGCTGCAATATTAAAACAGTAGGCCACTAGGGCTGTAATACATCAGCTACCGATAATGAGATTACAAACTCCTGTCTCCCAGTATTCTCCTTTCTGTGTCCCTGCACTCAATTTTGTTGCTGGGGAACACCCACTGCTGAAGTGAGGGAAGGGCCTTTGTTGATGTAAGCAAGTCTTTTGCTTACATTTGGTGTGAAAATTCTGGCGGCAATATAAGTATCAGTTACCCTACATAGTCTTCCATCACCTTAGGAAATGGATCCTTGGAATAACTTGCTCAAAGTTAGAAAATCGTGTCTTTATTTACATATCTGAGTCTAATCATGGCATTTATGCATATGATTTGTTTATTGTATTGAAAGAGATGTTGTCTTCTGCCAAGCCTTAGGGGAACAGTAATCAAATTCATTAATTACTAAACATATGGCTTACATCTGAAATATTTTGTCTAAATTTGGGGACTGAATTTTAAGAGGCACATTGATAAACGAGAGTATATTCAAAGGGTGACCAGGATTAATATTAACATAAAATATAATTTAAGAAAATGATTTATTGAGTACTATGCTAAGCACGTCACGTGAGTTGTTACATTTAATCCTCGCATCATTGACTTGTGTCACACTTTTGTCAACGAGTGACTGAGGTCACATAACAAACCCTGATGTCAGAACCTGAGCTTTTATCTGCTCACTGTACAGTGAGGACCCTGGAAACCATCTCATATGAGAACCTGCAGAGGAGCAGAGTCTGGGCTGATGATGGAAAGAACTGGCACCAATGGAGACAAGTTACTGGATGGAGATTTTAATCCCAATAAAATAAGATACTTCCATCCTTAGAACTGAGCATTCAAACAAAAGCAGAAGGACTCATTTTTTAGGAGTGGATACAAGATTTCAACTCTAGTGGTGCTGGGATGAGGTGGCAAGAATTGGGAGATTGGAATTGACATATATACACTAATATGTATAAAATAGATAACTAATAAGAACCTGCTGTATTAAAAAATAAAATAAAATTCAAAAGAAAAAATTTTAACTCTAATCTGTGATGTGAGCAAAATAGAACAAATAAATTGTTCTAATTTCTACTTACTATTAGAAAAACAAAATCTCTTAAAAATTTAAAAATAGTAATTAAACAAATGTCTCTAAATTCCTACAATTTTTCATTGACTCCAGAGTGAATGCCAGCTTTAGGCCCATCTTCTCAAAATGTGTCCACTATCTTTTTTAATGTTACATGGTCTTTAGAACTATGTAGTTAAGTTAATGTATGTGGAAGTTAATGTATGTGGAAAACCATATCTTCTCAGGTGCCATTACATACATTAAATGTATGTAATGTATGTGGAAGTTCTTTAAAACTATGTAATTAAGTTAATGTATGTGGAAGTTAATGTATGTGGTATTGTAATTGTTACATACCGCACGGATATGAGGGATCAGTGAACAGAAAGAAAATGTGTTTTAAGTCCACTTGATATTTTTTCTTCTGTATAATGATACAGATCTGACTTTAAAGATCCTGAATCAACCGGACATCTGTCAGGTAAATATAGTTACACAAATGTAGCCAAGGCATATATATTTTCATTGGTTCAACTAATGTTTACCTAGTAGTAACTGGCACTTACGTGTGTCAGTTATGCACTAGGTCTACAGAAATGATTAATATATGATTCTACCATTTAGAAGTAGCATAAAGAAGTAGCATAAAAACAAAGAATTGCAATTTAGAAAAATTAATGCTAACTAATAGAAATACGGTGTTAACAAAAATAAAATGAAATCAATAACATGTTTTAAAGTTGTGAGGCTGGATTTACTAAGGACCTCTTCATGGCTTACATTAGCATCAGTAGTTATACTTTACCTGACACTGAAGAGGTCAGTATGGAATTCATTTGCTCTACAAATCTTCATATGCCTCTACTAAATCATCCCTACATCGTGAAACAATTAGCATACTGGTGGAAATCCTGAAACGATGGTCCTGTGCATTCTCACTTTTGCATTGCCTTATTTCCATCATGGCTAAACTTATGATCCAAGAGCAGGAGAAAATCGTTGCAAATAAAGTGTCATAGACAGAATTTCCACACTGAGCAATGCCCTCGGTTAAGCTAGGGATAGGCTGTCATGCCAATGAAGGGAAAAGAAGTCATGGTCCTTGGAGGCTGAAACATTGGATCCCAATTCAGTCAGTAAGATGAGTTTGGAGAAGAACAGAGGCGGTAGCAGGAGACGTGTCACAACTTCACCATGCTGGCCTGCTCTTCACTATCACAGAAGATGGGAGATACATTTTAAAGTTTTGCCAAAGCACAATCAGGATTGATCTGTATAACATGTGGGCCAATAGCAGCAACAGATTAATCATGCCAGTAGTTACCCAAGACTCAGAAGCACAGTGAACAGTAAAGAGTGACAAGGAGACACGTATCATTGGGAAAGCATCTGTTGGTCTCGCCCATTTTTTTTTTGTATGGCAAACCCCAGAGTTCGTGTGAATACTTTTGAAAATGAATCTATATATGAATAAATGAAATAATAGGAAAGAAGGAGGAAGGAGAAAAGAAAAGTCATATTTACTGATTTTGACCACTGCGCTATGTCAAGCAGAAATATTAAAAAACGGTAACTACAGTTTATTGAATGCTACCTGTGTGCAAGTTTCTGTATTAAGCATTTCGCATTCATTACCTCATGGAAGCTTCATAACTGCCTCCTCATGTAAGAATTATGCCTGGGTTTACAAGAGAGAACACTTTCCGAAAGCCAGGAATGAGGTTGATTGAGAATTCAAAACCATATCTTCTCAGGTGCCAACACACGCTTTCTGCTACACCAGATAACACAAGTGTTCCTAGAGAGGGATGTGGAAAAGAACTGTTAAGAGGGCTTGGTAGTGAGTTGATGAGCCCCAGAACCTGTTCTAGATGTTGGAAAGAGAGTGGCAAACAAGACAGACAAGTTCCTGTCCTGGAGGAACATTGGAGGAAGACAGTCTCAACATGTTAAAAAATAAAATCAAGAAGATAATTTTAGTTACTTGTAAGTGTCATGAAGAAGATGAAGTAGGGTGCGAGAGAGAGGGACCAGAGGTGCTTCTTCAGCCAGAGTGGGAAGAGGCTTCTCTGAAGCGGAGCTGTTTGAGTGAAGACCAAGGACAAGGGGGTGGCCATGCAAAGATCCAGGGGACACATATCTCAAGAATGGCTCGGCTTGTTCTGGGGACAAAAACAAGGACAGAGGGCCAAAAGGAAGGAAATGAGAGTGGAGGGAGCTGAGGCCCGGGAAATAGGTAGGGTCCAAATTATTAGGGCCTTTCGGAGGTTGTTCTAGTTGTATGGGAACTTATTGGAGGGTTGGAGAAGAGGTGTGGTATTACTCTGGCCCCTGTGGGAAGGATGCAGTTTTGAGAGGCAGGGGCAGAGGAGGGAAGAGTACCTCAAAGGCTCTTGCAATGTTCCAGGTGAGAGCCACTGATGACTCAGGCTAAGTTCATAGCCGAGCAAGTGATAAGAGGTTTTCAGGTTCAAAATCTATTTTGGAGGCAGTGCCGACAGAACTTACTACTGGCTTGGACATGGGTGAGAGGAAAAGATGAATCTAGAAACACTCTGGGTTGGGCGGATGGTGAGGAAGGCTTTGGGTGGCAAAGTTGAGGGCCAGGCCCTCACATCAGAAGGAAGAGGGTTGTGATGATTTAAGATCATACAAACAACTTTAAATGGGTGTGTTCAAAAATTTTAAGATGCCAGAAAGTACCATCAACCTTAGTAGGGAGAAGTCATCATCTTTAAATCATAAAGAACTGAGGACAGAAAGCTCATCTTTGAGGTGTATAATATAATTGTGTGTTATAAGAGTCTCTGGGGCTTCCCTGGTGGCGCAGTGGTTGAGAGTCCGCCTGCCGATGCAGGGAACACGTGTTCGTGCCCGGTCCGGGAAGATCCCACATGCCGCGGAGCGGCTGGGCCCGTGAGCCATGGCCGCTGAGCCTGCGCGTCCGGAGCCTGTGCTCCGCAGCGGGAGGGGCCACAACAGTGAGAGGCCCGCGTACCGCTAAAAAAAAAAAAAAAAAAGAGTGTCCACTGTATCATTTACCTGTTCTGAATCATAGACTGCTATAATCCATTATTATGTCTAAACTATGGTGAATAACTGCTATAGAAAATTAGAAAAGTAGATGTAGACTGACAAATCCTTTATTTCGTTAGTATTTTATGTAGCCAGAAAACATTAATTGATTTAGCAATAATCTTTATAAATAGTCTACCAAAGAGGCATGACATTAAAATATAATTTCAATGATAGTTCTTCTCCGTACATGTTGGACTATATTACTAAGTTATAACCAACATGTGATACTTATATATTTGCCTTTTAACAATTTGATATGAATATTGTCATATATCTTTGAATTTTTAGGGCAATCTTATTATTTTTTTTTTTTGCGGTACGCGGGTCTCTCACCGTCGTGGCCCCTCCCGCTGCAGAGCACAGGCTCCAGACACGCAGGCTCAGCGGCCATGGCTCACGGGCCCAGCCGCTCCACGGCATGTGGGATCCTCCCGGACCGGGGCACGAACCCGTGTCCCCTGCATCGGCAGGCGGACTCCCAACCACTGCTCCACCAGGGAAGCCCCATCCTTTGATTTTGCCATGATTTTTCCTATCTCTGACTTTGGTCCTGCCTTTTCTCCTGCCTCGTACACTCTTCCCACTCCCCCTTTCACCACCTCTCTTTCTCTAGCCAACTTCTCCTTATCCTTTGCCATAGACATACCTTTCTCCAAGAAGCATTCCCTAACCCTTCATGCCATCCCCAGGCTGGGTTAGATGTCCCTCCCCCATGTTGCCATGGCCTTCTGTACTACTACAATCATTACACTTATCAACTCCCTTGTAATACATTTATTTTCCTCTATCTTTTCTCTGGTGCATAAGATCTGGAAACTCAGAGCCTCACTTGTATTATTCATGATTGTGTCCTCAGGGATACAACAGGGTCTGTCACATTTGTGCGATGAATATACAACCTTTAATCATTTTTTCTAATGTGAAAACAGAATTCCATTGAATTATTGACTTGCCCAAAACCTCACACGAGGTTAGTGTGTAGCCCTTTTTAAATCAGGTTGGGTATTGATCATTGTAGCACTAATTTTTCCCTATTTCCTCAAGAAGAACCATAAACACCATGCCAGAATTGTTGCCATTTCTGAGTGGAGAAAGAAAAGAGATGTTCACATCATTGAGGTTTAACTGTTTTACTAAATAAAGTGTATGATGATGGTTGATGGGTTGTATTTTGTGTAATCTAATGGATTTGCTAGATATTTGTGCTTGGGTTGACTAGAAGGATTTATTAACTATCAAGCTAGAAAACACAAAATACAACATAAGCAGGTAGGTAGGTGGAGAAAGGAAGGCTACCTTCTAGAGCCAGGAATGAAAGAGAGGGTCATGTCTACAACCAGTAGTGCTGGTAGTTAATAAATGTAGGTCTCAAGTCTTAAAATTTGTGACATGGGAAGGTCATATCATAAAAATCTTCTGTGCAGCTGAAAAAAATAATTGCTCAATAACTGAAGATTATATATATCAAAGTGTATCCTTTGATATATCTATTGAAGTACTTTTTGTTTTCTTAGAAATGGATTTAATATTTGCTATTATTTTCTACCACCATAAAAATAATGACCATAAATATATAAACCAGGTTCGGAGGTAATATCCAGTTCTATACTCTCTTGCCCAAGAAACTACTGTAAGAATAGTGACATGAAGTACAAAAAAAAAAATCACTTTTTTCCTCCCAAATCACAACATTTTCATATGGGGGAGAAGAACTGTTGTCAATTTTAGCAACTATAACTTGGATTGAAACAAATACTGCTGCGCACGCGCACGCACGCATGTATGTGTGTGTGTGTGTGTGTGTGTGTATGTGTGTGTGTGTGTTCCATTAGTTACAATCCATCTATGAAACATCGAAAGTCTCTCTTGCAAATCCCTTCTTGGGACAATTTGCAGTGTCATAAACAGAGAGAAACATCAACATCTATATTTGCAATTTGTCTCGTAATTTGCACCAAGTATGTGGCACTTCATTCTATCTGGCAAGTATCATAAAAAACAAAAATCTCAAACTATGGGCAAATACAAAGGGGCTAAATTAAAGTGTCTGTTTATCTATCACTCCACCTGGTGAAGAATAACCGACAGCTGATCGTTCATCTGCCATTTTCTGCATGAGCAAAGTAAAAAGAGATAACTCACTCTCAGATGAAGACATATTTCCTGAGAAATCGACAGTCATACATTATATTGGTATGTGAATAAGGGTCTTAGAATATATATCCATATTTCTGTCTGTGTATGAAATTTTGAACGCCCTCACGATCACCACCACCACCCTCCCCCCATTTTTTTTTTACAAAAAAAGATTTTGAATAATAGTTCTTAAATTCCAGCAGGTATAAAATTTGTGAGGATTCACAAACTTGATTGCTGTCAAATTGATAATAATTTGTGAATTGAGCTACTAGTCCACAACCAAAAATATTTAGTTTCAAGAAAGAGAAAAAAGTGGAGGAAGCCAAAGTAGAAAAGAGTGGGGTAAGATATCTCCTCGCACAATGAAAAAACATACACATATTCACAACCACACATGTGCAGATTTATAAATGAGAGGCCTTCAAAACAATAGTGAAAAAATGAAGTGAGTGCAAATATTTTGTAAATTAACTCTCTAGAAAAAGATCATTACATTATTAACAGGGGCACTCAGTCACTTTTTTCCCACTTAGAGTGTGGGCTGTTCATATCAAGGCCTGTCATCAGATTTACAGAGCATTTACTAACTGGAATTTTAATAAAAATTAAAAAACTAAAAAATTGAAAGCTAACAAATTTGATTCAAATGGATACTGAACTCCAGGCAAATGTGTTGTTTGAATTCTGCCTGATGTACTGCTGCTGCCAGGAAGCATTAAAGTAATAGTGAATGGTCAATATATGCTTACATATCACATGTCAGGCTTAGCAAGAATGTCCTGCTCTTAGAAAATTATATTGTTAAAAATAAGTGACAAAGCTTGAGCAGCCCCTTCAAATCCATAAAGACATTTGGAGGAACTGAAGCATGCTTATAATAAAACCAGGATTTCTAAAATAGAGAGAGGCTAGAGCTCATGTAGCATCTCGCCAAGTAATCAGATAAAAATGATTACACAAATTTCCAACAATAAATTCCTCCTGCATTTGCTGAGTGAGCACACAGGGAAGGAAAGAAGCACATCCCTGGAACCATAATTTTATCTATCAGACTTTTCTGTGGAGGCTTTATAAGCATTTGTTTCCCCTTTCTCCCCTTTAATGCTCCTTCTGAACAGATCTTGAGAAGCCCTTGAAATGGAAAACTCAAACTTAAATCCAGACTTAGAGTCAGGATCCATTTCTTGACAATGAAAAAAGAGAAAAAATCATCTCAAACTTCCTTGTCATTATCCAAGCAAATATCCTATCTATCATAAGAATTGTGGTTCCTGGGTAACAGATTAGGTACATCAATAAAATACTGTAACCACAGTTTGAGACAAACGCCCTGATTTGTATAAGTCAGAGGTTCACCAAGGTCATATGGAATCCTAAGCACATTTATCACTGGCCAAGCTTCAAACTGAGTTTTAAATTTTGTCAGACGTGAAAAACTGCTACCAGATGGTGTCAAGACAATTCCTCTCTGTTAAAAACACACACTTAGGTACAGTCAATAGTAAAAATCAAATAATTAGTCTGAACACCAGTATACACCTGGCACCATTCCTATTACAAGTTAGGAGGTACGTTATTATGATTTCTGTCTCTCTCAAATTAAGAAAGCCCACACAACTGATACGTAGTTGCCTGTAACACAATTAGAAAATGATGATTTTCTAGAGTGATGGATCATCCCAAGCCTATAGGAAAAGACAGCGTGTTATTCCAAAGAGTACTCCTATTTCCAATGGCAAGAGAGAATGAGAGGTTTACTCCTTGCCACCCCATCTGCACCCCGAGCCCCCTTCAACTACATGAAAATTAGTTGATACTGTGAGATGTTCAGTCTGTGTTATATAAAAGACCTCCCCCCATTACTGTAAATTCCTGTATCATGTGGCTAAGTTCCAATCTTTAATTAATCTAAAAACACAGTACAAACATTTGGAAGCTCCTCAGATGTGAGAAACCATAAGCTATTGGCCCACAAAGTAAAAAGTAGAAGGCATAAGGCAACTCGGACAAGAAGAGCATTAAAATATCCAGATTAGTAAAATAAACTAGAAAAAGTATCACATATTATAAGGCACAAGGAAGACTTATTACCAGTTAATTTGTAATATGTTTGCTTTTTAAATATTTTAGAAAATATGAAGTATTATATTTCATAACAAGTATTTGTTTAGCTCCAGTCTGCTGTGGCATTTCACTGGGTGAAATGGGGGTCCAGGGATCTAGAATCACAATTCCTCTAGCTGTTAAGATGAAAATCGCATTCTGTTTTAAAATGTAGATCTGAGAGACAACAGATGAATCCTGGCAATGGTCATTTGTAAATGTAGAATATCACAAAATGCTGGGGGAAATTCTTCTGTTTGAATCATTCTAGGTATCCAGAATCTCTCATTAGGGCTCCTATTTCCCCCATGAGTCCTGCCTACTACACTGTCAGAGTGAGCGCATCATGTAATTTTAATTATCATCCTTCCTGCAGAGCAAAGTTTTCATGCTAGGAACTGGCCAAATTACAGGACTTCTGGCATTTTGTTCATTTCCTAGAAAACCATCACTTTGGAAAGGGTTCTGTTTCCCCCACATCTCAGTGGAACACAATAAAGATTTTATTCTCTGCTCCAATAATTATTGGCAAGAGCATGATGCCTCCCTCTGTCATTGCACAGGAAAAAGTACATGAAGAAGATCCCAGGAATGGGGAAGATGGGGTAAAGTGAGGTCACAACTGGCAACAAGAAAACCATCCAGGCTTTGAACACAAAGATTGTAAATGTCTACTGTTTTGTAAACGTATTATTTTTGGCAGGGTTGCATATGTTCTCTGTGCTCATTCCACGAATCTGGCTGATTATTATTCCAATCACCAGAGGAAGAGAGAGTCACATTAATTTGTAGTAATTAATAGCACTGATGCATTTGACAGCGCATGTTAACAAGCCTCTTTGATTGTTTGGATCTCTAACTGCGGCCCTTCTTGTTTGCATCACCTCCAAGGAATTCATAATATCAAAGCTTAACGGTATCTGATACTTGTCAAAATGCAATTTATAAAAGTTTAATTCTTTTATTGATTTAGTTTGGTTTTGATGCCTGCAGAGTCAGCTCCCTTGACAGAACTTAGCGGATTCAAATGCTTGTCACCAGCTCGGCCTCCTTTTTGCAGGGAACGATTGCCATAGGCCAAGCCAACAGGCATGGTTTAATTGCCATTAATTAAAAGCATAAATCTCTTTTTTCTTCAGTTGCTCTGCTCTTAAAGGGGGCTGCACATATTTCTCTTTTCCTGGGTTTGTCAGAACACCTTCTGGCAAGCAAAGTTAACCCCTTCCATCTTTCTAAGCACTTTCTAGGATCATCTTTTGAAGCGTTGCTCTTATGATCTGATGTGAAATGCATGCGGTTCGGTGATATTTAACAAACTGGATTTCTTCTTTATTGCAGTATAATGAGGTCAAATGAATCCCTCCATGGGTTGTATACATGCTTAAATGGTTTTTGCATCAAATTCTTTTTGACAGCAAATAAAACAGCAGCCAAACAAAACATCAGCTACTCAAAATTAGAAGGGAGGGGGGAAGAGGATAAGGATGAGCCTTTAAAACAAAGACACATATATGCTTTTTAACATTAGGTGCAAGTAACCTTCCAACAAAATAAATCTGTCTGGTCATTTTCAGATTGGAAGCAATTAGTGAGATTCTTGGGATAAAGGGGAAGTGCTGAGTTTAAGAGAGCCCAAATGATTATACAGT
>NC_083314.1:108387230-108394954 GCF_963455315.2 Globicephala melas
GACTGACAGTTTTGGTAATTAAGTGATTGTATAGACCTCTCCGACTGTTCTAACAACCTTGTCAGGGCCTGTCTGTGGGCAGAACAAGCTGAAATCAATGTGCTTCTTGCTCTCTGAGCAGTTCTGATCGTGTATTCAGACTGATCGGGGAGACGGCATCTGACGAAAGGAAAACAGCAGCTTTAAACGATCTGATTACGGGTGGTGGTGGGGGGTTGGGGAGGTAGAAAGTTTACTTCTTTGTAAGGGGACGGAAGGACCAGAGGCGTGGATCAGGTCACTAGAGCTTCGCTGAATCGGGCGGCTGGCGGGAGGTGGAGCGAGAGGTAGGGTGCCTGTCACACCTGAGCGCCCGGGCTAGGCAGGCGGTACCTCGTCCACCCTCGGAGATGCGGGGTGCGGGTAGGGATCTTCCATGGCTGCAGCGGAGGGGCCCGACCAGGCCGTGGGGTGCGGCGTCCCAGCAGGCAGAAGCCACATTTCGGCGGTACAATACGTTTTCGCCCTGATTACAGGCAGAGGCGGGCGGCTCAGTGTAAATGTCAGGCAGCAGATTTTAATAAAGGAATGTTCAGATTGTTAGACTGCGCTGTACAATGTGAGTTCTGTGCCGCACCCCTCCTTCCCAATCCTGCTTCAACCGCCCCCAACCCCCATTCCCGTCACACCTCGGCGCGCGTTACAAATATATTACATATTCAGAGTGATCTCGCCGCGGCGCCCGCGGGAGGGGCACACTCTCGGAGCTTAACATCCACCACGCGTAGAGCTGCAGGACGCCGGGGCCGACCGCCGGCAACAGGAACAGGAAAAAGACCCAGACCGGCCCTGAATCTGCGGGCGCTTCTTTTACACTCCTACCCTCGAATCTCGGAAAGAAATTCCCACTGGAAAGGAGATACTAAAAGCGCCGAGCTAGGAGGCGGGACCTCCAGTTCTCGGCCAAGGGGATCCAGTTAAGTGTATTTTAATTCTTTCACAACGGCCCTCCCAAACCTTAAAAACCTAACCAATTGCAGGCACACACACAAAAGGGGGAAGGGTAGCAAAATCAATCCGAGTTCAAAGAGCCAGGCCGCGGGAGGAGGCTGCAGGGTGCTTGGCGCCGGGCCGAGTTCGCAGCGGAGGGTCCCATCGACCGCGCAGAGGCGGCAGACCCCACCCGAAAGATACCTGGCTCTGTGTGTGTGTGTGTGTGCGCGCGCGCGCGCGCGTGTGTGTGTGCGCGTGTGTGTTGGGGAGCGTCACCTTCTAATCCATTCCACTGCTTGCCTGTCTACTCTCCCCTGCCAGCCAAGAGCCTCCCATCCTCAGAGAGAAAAATGTGTGTGGGCACATTACGCACCATTAGGGAGACACTACGCTTTTAATGTGGCCTAATTAGTGCCGCTAACCGAGTAAATATTATTATATTGAATAATGATAATATGATGAAAATATTAATGCTTTTGAACTTTGCACGTGGGAGCCGTTCCTTCGGTACTCCCGGGACAGCCCAAGCACGCTCAGATCCACCAGCAAACGCGGCCTGACGCATCTCCTGGATGACGAGCCCACAGGCCAGCTCAGGACACACATTGGTCTTTGCAGACACATAAACCCACTTTGGGCCACGGCATGTATCACCCACCATGCAAAAGACCTCCTTTCAATGGCGTCCTCTTTTTCTCTGGAGCAGGCCGTGAAAAGCCAACCACGCTGGGGTCCCTCTTTCCTGCACTTCTGTTCTGCACCCCAGGAATGTTGGGGTGTGCGTGCCGGGTGTGTTCCTCCTTAACAAGGGCCGCCAGACAGGTGGAGTTGCGGGAGAGGACCCACTTAATTAGCATTTAAATTCACAGCCCCCCTCTTATTGCCAAATACTTATCCCTTGGGAATTTGGTGCAAATCAGGCATTTAACAATTAGGAAATGTGGAAGGCTCCTCAAAATAGAGATTCGAAATCTTAATTCTCCTAGCCAGTTTGGAGGGTCAAGGGCATGGGGGAAGCGTGAACGGGTTGGGTGGAAGGCTCACAGTGACAGGCAATGGTGTGCCGGTGTCCCAGTTGATCAGCATACCCACTCCCTCTTCCCTCCTCGCACCCCACCCCATTCTTATGGAGCCCCAGGAGACAGAGACGAAGAGTCTGGCTGTCCAGTGCTCGGTGCCTGAAGACAGGCCAGCTCTTTCCTGGTTGCTGAACTGGACAAGGGCAAAGGCCTAAGAAGAGTTTTCAACGTTAGGCGATCAGTCTGTCCGGGAAAGTGGGGATGCGTGGTCCCGGCTGGAGAGCGCCCCCTCTCGGGCCGAATTGCTTCCTCCCCGCTGCTTGAGGGCCCACAGTTCATTTCCCGCACATTTTGGGGCTCTTCTTCCCGGAAGCTACGTCCGCGCTAGCTGCTGCGGACCCAGCTGTTCTCCGAGGCAGCTCCTTCTCCCCTGCCAGGTGCGTCCGCACCAGCGACTGCCTCCTAGACACGTGTCCAGTTCAGCAGCTCCTGGGACAGAGCGGTTAAGCCGGGGTGAACCCTGGAGTTGGAGGATTTGGCAGACCCCCGAGAGGCTGCCAGAGCGGATGGAGGCCGTCGCCCACTCCCCCGTTCCCTAGCAAGGTGTCTGGGAACCTAACCCCGCCCGCACCGGAGGCAGGAGCCGGGGCGGGGAGCTTTCAATTTGTTCCAGTGATGGCTCTAACTTAATAAGGCGATTGATTAGGCGCTCAAAGAGCCGTTTTAATTAGCCACTTGTTAATTAACATCGCAAATGAATTTCCCCTTCCCTGATTGGCATCTTCGCCCAGCGCTCCGTGGCTTTCCTTTCTCCTCTGCCTCGGCCCCTCCATTCCCTCTGAACCTCAGGAGTTGGTAGAAGAATCAACTTCCTTCATGAACCTTAGAGGCTTAGGAGTTCTTTTCATAGCGGGGCGTGTTGATGTCACACGGGGGCCCTTTCATTTCTCTAAAAGCCAGTCTTCGATGGACCATGGTTCAGTTTAGAAGGAGTGAAATAAAATCTCTCCCCACCTTCTCCCCCGGCCCCTCCAACTGCCTCCACTTTGTCGTTTTTTCTATCTCCACCCCTGACTCGGAGAGAGACTTCATTCTCCCTCCAGAATTTGGAACTCTAGAAAGTAGAAAGGAGTCGGGAATAGGGGCGGGCCTCTCCTATTCCATTACAGTCCTGGTAGGAGGGAGCTGGACCATCTCTTGGGATCAAATCTAAGACTGTGTAACCTGCTGCAAAATTCTGCTGCTGAGGTCTGTGAACATGTGCAGTGAGTTACTGTTCACTCCAAGATGCTCCAGGAGTATCTTGTACCTTCCTGAAGCACACAGGAGAGAGCCCTAGAGCCAATATGCGCCCACACATTGTAGCCCAGCACCCCGGTTAGGAGATTAAAGGTTCGACAATTTTTGGACATTTTTGCGCAATTATTACTCTTACCTACCGTATAAATCCCTATATATATCATATCCCTCTTTGGGATGCATCCCTTTTCTTTCATGACAGAACACACGCTTTGTTTCCTTTAGGAAGCCTTTCTGTTCCCCCCATCTCCTCCCGGGGTTGGACTCCCCACTCTTTCTTTTGCATCCCCATTGCAGCATATTCATGTTGCCATCATGGCATTGTGACAACTTCCAGCATGTTCAAACTCCTGTTAACTCTCTCATTCTCAAGCACCTGGCACAGAATGCACATTCTGCAATGTTGATGGACTAAGTGAATGAACAAAATGAGTGAGGGAAGGAAGAAGTGAAAAAAATACGGCTACCGTATGTTACCCATAGCTAGAAATAATGGCCACCTTTGCGTTGTTCGTCTGTCAAACTCTTGCTTCACATTTTGTAAAGAGCTTATACATAGAAGGTCTTATTAGGTCATCACAAATACCCTATTCTAGGCAAGGGTGACTCTTCCCTTTAATAGAGAAGGAAGTTGGTGACCAGAAAAGCCAAGTGCCTTGCTCAAGAACATTGGGAAGTGGCAAAATGAAACTAAAACTCCCTCTTCCAGCATCCTTTCATTTACATGTCTACTCGCCTTCCTGCCGATTGCTGGGTACAGCACAGATCTAACCCCCCAAAGAGAGCCAACTTCACTAGGTCTCTTCTGTACTGCTGATCTCTGTGGTGAAGCTTATAGCGCTCACAAATTTAATTATGATGAGAGAACTAGCTCTCAAAACTTTTATTCCCCTAGGAAATTAGCAATTACATAGCCTATCACTTTAACCTGTTGTTCTGTTAAAACAGTTTTCAGTTACCTTATTCTTTTCTCCCACTTTACCTTTTCTCTCTCTGCTCCCAATATCCACCCTCTTGGTTTCAGTTTAAGGGACTCAGTTTCAGTGTGTTCATATCTTTTTCTTTAGTATTATTTTCCTAAGCAAACATGCTTCAAATCCTTAAGCAGTTGGAAATATACTGATAGGCTGAAAAAACAAAGAAGGAAAGCAAAGTATGCTTTCAACGTTTCTGTAGCTTTGTAAACAGCGAGAGGTCACACTATCATCAGGGAGTCAACCTTAGTAGGAGAGCTTATTTGTGTATCTGGCATCTTTTACAAAAAGAAACAATAGCAGGCTCTCTCGGTTCGGGGCTCTTGGCGCCGCCCAGTGGAGGGAAGCGCCCTTCCACCCCATTCCTGTCAGTTGGCATTGTCAAGTGGATCCCAAGAAACGTTCAAATTAAATATGATAGGAAGAAGCACCAGTTCCAAGTTCACTGTAATGTATAGGTGTGTTTCTTCAAAGTTCAGTTCTGTTTTTTTTTTAAACTGATGCTCCAGTTTAACACAATCCCAAATACCAAATCTTGATTGTAAAAGAGGACCACTGAGAGTGTATTAAGAACAGAACTTGTGAAAATATGCGAATGTTTGAATCATTCTCTGCAGTGGGGAGGGAGCATCTTTAGTGGTGCTCAGGACTGATGTGTCCTTCAGAGCCAGGAAGGAAAAGTTCTTTATTAATCATAGTTGGCAAAAAACTGCTTTCTCTGAAGGAATTCCAAAATCTTCCAAAAATTAAAGAATTCTCTTTCTTCCTTTGTTGTTTATAAGAAAATGAAGACCTGAAAGTGGAAGATCATTTTCAAACCTATGTCAGTTTAGGGACTATATTTCTTTGTATGTTAAATTCAATGGGAAACTGAGATTAAGCCAGTTAAACCATTTCCTTTCCTATATGTGGAATTCAAAATGTGACTGATCTGCACCCTGTTCTATTTCTAAACTTTGATTTTTAAACGAAAAGTTAATTATGCTTGCTCTGCTAGAAAGTGCATGACTTCTTGGGTGTAAACATCATGTATACTCTCAGGAAAAAAATGGCAAAAGAGGCATGTGTCTGGGTAAAAAAGAACTGAGGAAAGTTAAAAAACAAAACCCCAGCTGTGAAGAATTTTTTCATTAAGTTTGCCATCTAGTCTTTGAGTTCCTCTTTTGGATCTTCAGGCCACTACTAGCATTTCCTCTCTGGCAGGGACCCCCAAATAGGACCTTGATAATAAGCAAGGTCGTATTTTCCCCTCACAGTTGTGGCTCCCCAAAGCTAATATCCTAACATCCCACCCCAAGAAATCTACGATCTTAACCTTTTCTTAAGAAAAGCTCATCTGAGACATTCACAAGGTGGGGCCTACTGGGCTTCCGTTTGCTTTGCTTTAGAGTTTTCACAAAATGAACAGTCCGCCCGCGGGGGAGGGGGAACTGTACTTCCACCTTCTCTCCCTTTCTTTTTAGATTTCATTTTTTCGTAGGGTCACATTTCTGTCTCCCCTGCTAATGTTGTGAATTATTCCAAGCAAAAAATCCTGTCGAACCGCCCAACACAAGCTGTGAGATCAGCCTTTTGAGCTCTTGAGTCATTTTAAGCGTTGGAACAAAACAAAAAACAGGCCTAAATGAATTATTTATCAAGGTCGAGAATAATTGATTTGCGCAGTGCCGGCAGTTCTGGATCTTAAATTTGTTTTCTCCCCTCCCCACTTCCCACCCAGAACAGGCAGCGAGGGAAATGCGGGTTGGAGCCCCGGGTCCGGGAGGAAACCTCCGTTGGGAAGTTGGTGGGTGATGTCTTAATGAGAAGAACCCGAATTGATATTTGAAGGGAGAAGAATGTGTAGCGTCCGCCTGCAGTTTCAGGCAGCCCCAGCGCCCTTCCTACAGAAGCCGACTGTGCCAGGCGTGCCGGAGGCCCGGCCCTGTGGGCGGTACACTGCAGCCTTCGGTAAGAGAGATGCCCTCTTAAGTCCCAGGCCCTTGATTCCGAAATCCCGGGGCGCGAGGCCGAAGCCCGGCCTGCAGGCTCCCAGGAGGATCTGCCTGGCCAGTGCGCAGTTCTCGCTCCAAAGGCGGCTGATCCAACTGCGCTCCAGGCATCATTCAGGCTCTCCTTGGCTTCCCTGCCCAGGGTGGCTCGACCCCACCCGGCGGGCCCACCACGCGCTCCCGAGGGGCTCCCCGCACCCGCTCAGGCCGGCGTCGGCCTCTGCCTGCAGCTGGTTCCGTGTCCCCGCCTCGGCTCACCAACCCCGGCTCGTCCGCCAAACTCCCCTCGCCTTCTGAGAAAAGCGAGAGCTGCCTGGATTGTACATCTCCTCGCCTCAGTCTTCCCTCTCCCCGCTGTTCTCCTCGGAGACACACCCGTGAGAAAACATGCACGAAGATGATAAGAAACAGCTCAACACGCCCTGGAAACAGTGCGGGATTTTTCTGGGTCAAACACATTGAATTCCCTAGGAAAACGCAGGAAGGATGAGTCTCCCACCTATCCCCTTCCGGACCGAGGGCTCACACAGATGCAGTTCCAACAGAAAGGCAATACTTTGTCCCAGGAGGTCATCTGCCTCCTTGACATCCCCCCCGCCCCCCGCCCAGCCAAGTCCTCAATAGAAAAAAACCGATCCTCGAAAATAGACTTTCGAAACCCCAGATTTCGGCCCAGCCCTGGGAGACTTAAAAGACCATTTTCCACCATCATTCTGCACCTAGTCACGGAAGCGATGCCAGCCACTCAGATTCATAGGGTTCTTAAAATGGTAATTTGGAGTAAAATGTAACTCCGAGAACTTTGAATCATTCATTAGCACCTTATAATTACTCTGCTAATTAGGTTGACACGGCACTTAATCAGGAGTAATACGCCGTCTTGTCACTGGCACTTCCCATTACTCTGACATTCAACAAGAGACAGGTTGGAGACGTCCTAGAGAAAATAATGCAAGTTGATACCCTCCGACGAGGCGTCACAGTCAAGCCACGTTCCAGGTCCCAAGTGGATCCACAGCGACTGTTTCCTTTCCAAAAGAGCGGCCGGAGAGGGCGAGGGAGGGAGGGAGGGGCAGAGAGAGAGAGAGGAGAAGAGAGAGAGAGGGAGAAGTTGAGAGATTGAGATCTGGCTGGGGGCAAGGAGGGAGTACGCGCTGCTGACCCTCCACTCGGGTTCCGGAGCCTCATGCCAGCCTGACACCACAGTGAACCGTAGCTGCCCTCGGCGCTAGAGAACACCTCGGGCCATTATTTCCCCCGCTCGGGAGAACGTGTCTGGCCAGGCATTTCTTCCAGCACGGGCCCTGATTGGAGACCAGGCTGGGACCCGGGTTTTGAGCAGCAGGCCTCTTGTCCTCCACCCCTTCCGAGAGTGCCGGGTGGACGCGGACCCCGCTCCATCTCCCCCTCAGGTACCCGCCGCCCAGCGGGGCCAGAGCCGGGACGCCCGGGCTCCTTGGGGAAAAATC